>NC_054378.1:127777464-127822464 GCF_017654675.1 Xenopus laevis | reverse complement strand
TGGCCTGCCCCCAATTAGAAAATAACTTACCTTTTGTCCAGCGCTGTTGCTCCGCCCCTTTTAGCGTCACGCCGCGTAGCGCTGCCCCCTTTTAGCGTCACGCCGCGTAGCTCCACCCCCTTTTGGTGCCCCCCCCCACTGGCCGTTTAAAAATTTTAATAAAGGTGGCAACCCTATCAACTGCACATTTTTTGTTAAACATTTATATGGCAAAGCTTATTTATTTTTACCTGAACTGTTACATTTTTGAAAGTTATATGAAGGTGAACAACCCCTTTAACCAACCTGCAACTAACTGAAAATCCTTGCACCCCCTTGCAAACACAACACAGCTCCTGAATACCTGGTATTTTCAGGTTCAGCTCGCAAAGGCCACCCACTGAGGCCACAGATGGTGCTTTCCTCCTGCGTGTGATGCTCTCCTTCATTCTTCCCTCCCCAATCACTTTGGCTGTGAATGGGCTTCCTGCAAAATAAAATGGAAATGATGAAGGACCTTGTAGGCTGATATAACCGTGAACACAAGGAGGTGCGGCACCCAAGACAAAGGTGGCAATTTCAAAAATGCTCAGCCAATAAGTTAAATAGCTTTTACACCCCACCCAATTAATAAAGAGCAATTCATCTTGAAGGGGTTGTTCACCTTTGCATTAACGTTTAGTATGATGTAGAGAGTGATATTCTGAGACAATTTGCAATTGGTTTTCGTTTTTTATTGTTTGCGGTTTTTGAGTTATTTAGCTTTATATTCACCAGCTCTCCGGTTAGAAGTTTCAGCAATCTGGTTGCTAGAGTCTTTATTACCCTAGCAACCATGCATTGATTTGAATAAAAGACCAGAATATGAATAGAAAAGGCCTGAATAGAAAGATGAGTAATAAAAAGTAACAATAACAATACATTTGTAGCCTTACAGAGCATTTGTTTTTAGATGGGGTCAGTGACTCCCATTTGAAAGCTGGACAGAGTCAGAAGAAGCAGCAAATAATTAAAAATAAACTACAAGATATAAATAATGAAGACCAATTAAAAAGTTGCTTGGAATTGGCCATTCTATAACATAAAGTTGACTTAAAGGTGAACCACCCCTTTAACACATCAGCATTTAACTAGAAACATAATTTGTGAATTATACCTGGAACATGCTCATCTGCAAACTTGATGGATACAATGTAAACTCCTGGTTCTGTTGGACAATAGGAGACCTGGCATGTGCCATCCTCTAGGTCCTCTGTTTGGATGTCTACTTTACTGGGTCCTTCCACTGCCAGCGAGAGCCCGCCGTAGCCTGGAACAGAAGTAGTAGCAATAAGGACTCAAGAGTATTTCAATTAAATGACATACAATATGACGCAGGGCAGAGCAACAGAATTCTGTATATCTGTATCAGTTATAATTCTATAAGGAAAATGTATGTATTTTTCATAACACTACATTTTAGACTAATAGCAGGGCTATATATTATCATTTTGCTTTACATGTGCATACAGAGTATGACTTCTATCTCTCTACCCTTCCAAAGCAAGGGAAATAATGAGCTCCAACCACTCTGTGATGGCTGTGCTGTAGATATAAGGTGGTGCTGAGAGGCCGGAGCCTTTATCTCAGCCAGTAGGGTGGACTAGAACCAACCAACCAGTGCATCAGGTTAAAACATACTAGTGGAAGCCCATGGGTGATGGACAGGAAGGCTGTGGGTTTAGTACACTCTATTGGCGGCTTACAGTGGAAAAGGCATGGTGTCTTTAACACAAGGAGTGTGCACCTTAAAAGAACAGTGTTGGCGTCTTAAATGGTGCAATAAAAAGACGTTTTTGAACCTATTTTGGGTGCCCTGGAGTCTGCACAAATCCTTTTAATTCAATCAGTCAATATAAAATCCTGTACTGGCAGTTTGAGGATAGAATATCTTACATTGGCCAAAAACAAAAACCTCATGCTTTGGTAATTTGCTTATGCCAGGCAAACAAAAGCAGCATAATTATGGAATGATAAATAAAGCAACGATTCCAGTACAAGAACAGCTGTGATTGTGTAAGTGCCAAAAATCTCTACTCAAGAAAGTGCTCATGTGTTACTCAGACAGTACTCAATAATATCCCCTTGGGAAGATGTCAGATAAATCAGTCTCCCGCGAATACAGATGATATCACAGCTGCGGGGAAAACTGCATATTTTCCGACATTTTTAGTATAACAAATAAACTCTCTTGCTTTTTTGGTTCTAAGAAATACAAAACAGCTTTCATAAAAATAAAATCTAAAAGATACAGTGCATAGGCCTTGCACAGACAATTGCAAAGGGGTAGAGAGTCCGGTGAGAAATGGTACTGACCTGCCTCTCTGGTATCCACAATAAAATCCGACATCTCATACGACCGCCCTTCAATCAGACCTGGCCCAAAGGCTTTCACCTTGCTGGCGTCCCCTATTTCTGACTGGTAAACCATGATGGATATAGGACTGTTGGGTATGTGGCGGCCATTTTTCTTAATGCTGACTAAGTGCTCCCCAACTTCCCTTGGGATGAATGAAATTCCTGGAATAAACAAGAAAATGAGACAGTGTTATCTCTTAGCATATATATTCGTAAATTAAAGATGGTAACGATGATATAGGAATGGATAAAGGTAAAACATATCGGAGAAGCAGCTACACAGCACAAAATGTAACATGTATATCGACATGTATTACTCAGACCTGCCCTTACCAATATGGTTGTTTGGAAGCCTTTTCAGAAGACAGGGCTCATCACGACCAGATGGGGCTTTTATACTGGCAGACAGAAGGCTCAGATCAGTCTCCGTGATATCCAATAAAAAGTCTGCCGTGGAACCAAGTTTTACTTGTGAGCGCCGCCTGCTATCATCTGGGAAAGAAAAGAAATCAATTCACATGATCGAAAACAGATATTCCTTTTTGGCATGTTTGCAATTTTACACAGACAGATATCCAGTCTTAAGACAAGTGTTTTCTATGGACATTAATAAAACTGGTCCAAGGGTAGGACTGGGCTGGCAGGGAGAAAACCAGTAGCCCCCCACTGGTCCAGACCCACTCCCTTTAAATTGTGCTCCCGGCACCTTACTGCTGCTCCTCCCTGCCCCAATCGCAAAGAGCGGAGAACAAAATCTAATTTCTAGCGGGGGTAGGAACGGTGTTGCGGCTGGGTCAGGGGGGCTGAAGGGGTGGTGGAGAGGGACCCAGTCCGATGCAGTCCAATGGAGTCTTTGCCTTCCCAAGGATGCCTAGCAAAGTAAATTAAATGTAGCAGTGGGCTACATAGAGCTGGAATATTAGGAATAGCGTACATAAAACTGGGATGATGGAATGGAGACTACAGAACAGAAGTGATTGCGTATCTAGAACTGGGATATGGGAAACAGGACACTGAGAACTTGGATAAGAGAAACCTAGAACAATGATATGAGGAATAGGATACCTGGACTGAGATATGGGGATCAGGATACCTCAAACTGGAATGTAGGGAATGGCATACTTACAACTGGGAAATTTTATACTCATAGTTGGGATATGGAAAAAGGATACATGAAATTTGAATATATGGAATAGAAGGTATAGGAGATCTAGAACTGGCATATGGGACAAAACTACCAAAAGTATACGAGGAATTAGATACCAGGGATGAGACAACGTGGAACGGGATACCTAAAACTATGACACAGGGGATATAGAAATGGGATACCTACAAATGGGATATGGGGAACAGGATTACCTAGATGTGGCTTGTGAGGAATAGGATGATTAGCTATGGGAAAAAAGATTAAACAGTTACCTGTGATTTTTGCAACAAAAGGGCTTCCAGCGATGTGTATGTCATTATATTTCACTAGGATGTTATAATCTCCTGGAAGGGTGGGCAGATATGTCACAGTGCAAGTGCCATCTTTGTTATCAATGCAGCTGATCTCTGCCTTGGAGGGCCCTTCTATTGCCAGATCCAGGCCCCCTTTATAGGGATGAAACAAAGCCAACATGAAATTCAAATATCATTAATTAGAAATCCTCTTCAGATTTTCTACTACACTACACCCCCTACATTTCTCCTATCCTACATATAAGGCAAGGGGAAGCAAAGCACATTTTATAAAATGAATAATTAACCTTCCGAGGCAAAAAGAGCACTGATACAAATAACACCACATAAACAAATGGAATGAAAAAATAAAAAACAAAATACCTTCTCCAGCATCTTCTGTTATAATTGTGAATGTGGCTGGCTTCTTGGCGACCCCATAGATAAGGCCTGGTCCATATGCAGAGACACTTCCTGTGTTTGGATAATTCACGAAGAACTGCAGTGGGCTTTCTGGGGTTAAACACAAGTGTTATGTCAATAATGGAGACAAAAATAAATAATATAACCAGAAAACAAAGGCATTATACTTTATGCCACTAATATTAAAGTTTGAGGGAAATAATACATACCCCATTTATAGTCCATATATTCTCCCTTGAAGGGATCCCGACGGCAGAATAAAAAGTTATCTTATATGTGAAAATATGTAATATATAGAATCGTGTCGTTTTGTGGGAAATGTAAATGTATTGCAGGTTGCCAAGTGACCTTTTCTACATTCTCTCTAGCAATAAACTGCAGTTCTGTGTTGCTTTTTGGTTCTAGATCACCACACATCAGGATCATGTAAACATAATGTGAAAGGTTGATTTACTGCACTGCTGCTTGTGGACAACTCTGGTTTTTAAAGGAGAAGGAAAGGCTAAAATTAAATAAGCTTTATCTGAAAGGTCTATATAAATACACCAGTAAACCCTCAAAGTAATGCTGCTCTGAGTCCTCTGTCAAAAGCAACGCCACATTTCTTCATTTCTATTGTATACTCATGGGCTTCTGTATCAGACTTCCTGTTTTCAGCTTAAACCTCCAGGGCTAGGGCTTGAGCATGCTCAGTTTGTTCCTCTCTCCCTCTCCCATATATATATATATATATATATATATATATATATATATATATATATATATATATACACATATATATATATATATATATATATATATCTATATATCTATATATCTATATATGTATATATATATATATATATATATATATATATATATATATATATATATATATATATATATATATATATAACATAATAGCCAGAACACTACTTCCTGCTTTTCAGCCCTCTTGGTTTCCACTAATTAGTTACCAGGCAGTAACCAATCAGTGACGTAAGGGGGGGGGGCACATGGGACATAACTGTTGCTTTTGAATCTGAGCTGAATGCTGAGTATCAATTAAAAAATCACTCAACAGTTATGTCCCATGTGGCCCCCCTTATAGTCACTAACTCAAGAGTTAGAGAGCTGAAAAGCAGGAAGTAGTGTTCTGGCTATTATGTTACACATCAAGTGACTCCAGCCTTTATACATTACATTTTTGCCTAACTAACTATATTAGAAACATTTGTTATTTTGCACGGCCTATTTATTTACTCCGTTTTTATTTTTACACTGAACTGTTCCTTTAAATTAGGCTGTCAGGGGGTTCTAGGTATTAGATAATAGCAATACCCGGTGGCCTGCATCTTTGCCATGCTCTTATATATTCACACAGACATACAGGTGTATAGTTATAAGAGTTTTGCCATGCCTTACCTGGGATGTGAGCTCCATTACATTTAATGGCCAGCTCGTGCAGTCCAGTTTCTGTGGGAACGTATCGAATAGACACAGTACCATCTTTGTTGTCAACAATATCTGCGGGGGCTGTCTTCCCAGAAGGCATGTGAACTTCCCCTGAGGAACAAACAAAAACTCATTTTTTTTCCCAAAACATGTAAAATAACACTGAGGCAAAAAATAAACTATCCACATTATTTTAAAGGACAAATATACCATAACTGAAAACATAAACCCTCCAAATTGTAGGCAATAATATATGGTGCTGGTGTAACTTTAGGCCAAAAATTAATATTATCTTTAAAAATTTCTCCCTTATTGGAGCTACTATAGATCTGTATGGTTTTGTCCATGTTTAAAGCGATGGGTGAGAATACCCTAACAGTCCCTGCTAGTCAACTAAAAGTCAACCTGCACCCGACCCTAACCTGGTCATTTGGAACCCGCACCTGATCCTAACCAGGCAATTGCTTGTATTTATACCCCCTGCAGGGATGAAAGTATAAAAGGACATCACCACTGGTGGAAATTGGGCACAGTTCGGTCAGGATGGGATCATGGCGAAATTCAGCCCTACCAGTACCGTAACCTGCAATGGCTGTGTTGATGTCAACCCGATAAGGGTTTACCCGCAGGCTGGCCCACACACAGGCAGAAAACAGGTTTCAGTTCCCTATTAGGTCAGCCTAGCTTCTGATTGGTTCCTATTCTACAATGCCACCTGCTTCCCTGCACAGCCTGGAAAAGGAGGCAGCAGGAAGTGGAATAATAGGGTTTTTGCAGAAATCTTCAATAAATTAGCCAAAAACAAAACTTTTTTTTTTTTTAAAGAAAATCCTTATATAGTTAAAAGAGTATAATGCACTGGCATATTTCCAAAAAGGTTGAACTGTAGCTCACCAATTAGTGTTCCAGCTCATCCCACTGGATATCCTGTGCAAATATCCCAAAAAGGTCATCCAATAAAGTTAACATATGTAGGACGAGTCCAAGGCAGTGTTTTCACTGCAATTCATTTTTATTGATTTATCACACTTGATAAAGGGCCTTGCCCGAAACTTGTTGTGTGTGAACCACATCCTCATTAAAATTTAAAAATTAAAATACTGTCTTGGACCCGTCCTAAATATATTAACTTTATTGCACTGACATATTTGTTTTATCCAATATGTTTCCTTTAGACAGGGATCCCCAACCTTTTGAACCCGTGAGCAACATTCAGAAGCAAAAGGAGATGGGGAGCAACACAAGCATAAAAAATGTTCTTGGGGTGCCAAAAAAGTGCTGTGATTGGCTAGTGGTCAGGCCCGGACTGGCAATGTACGTGTTCGGGCAATTGCCCGATGGGCCGTTCATCTCATAGTTAAAATGGGCCGGCTCGCTCGCAATATTGGCTCCGCCTCCGCTCCAATCGCTTCAGATTTCAGCTCCTGCTTGCTTCTTCCGTCTCCAGGCTACGTTGGGGAGAGCAAGCAGGGGGCAGGAAGTCCGTCATTTCATTTGATTTAGTAGGAAGTGCTGGAAGCACAGAGAGCCTCGCAGTGGGGATTTTTTTCTCTTCGTTCTCTCAACCCCCCTCATTGTATAATCATTCTCCTTCCCGGCCAGGACTGGCTTAATCACGCAGCCTGACATGACATATGGAGCTGCTTCTACATTAGGGTAGGGGCGTCCTTGATACATTACACTGCAGGTGCAAGTGCATGGAGTAAGTTTTTCTCTAAGAGAGGTCTGTGTGTGTCTCTCTGTGAATGTCTATGTGTGTGTCTGTCTGAGTGTCTGTCTGTGAGTGTGTCTGTCTGCCTGTGTGTGTCTGTCTGTGTGTGTATCTGTCTGTGTGTGTATCTGTGTCTCTGTGTGTGTGTCTGTCTGTGTGTCTGTCTGTCTGTGTGTGTCTCTGTCTGTCTGTCTGTGTCTGTCTCTGTGTGTCTGTGTGTGTGTGTGTCTGTGTGTGTGTGTGTGTGTGTCTGTCTGTGTGTGTCTCTGTCTGTCTGTGTGTGTGTCTGTGTGTGTGTCTGTCTCTCTGTGTGTGTCTGTCTGTCTGTGTGTGTCTCTGTGTGTCTGTGTGTGTGTGTATGTGTCCCCATACAAACTTTTTGTGCCTGAGATAACTGGTAGGCATGCTGACTGGCACAGTCCCTGGGCTGGACTTTGTGTTTTAGACATTTTTTGTGGAGCTATCACATGATTTTGCTGGAGTTCTTATTATTATCATTGTTGTTATTTTCTTTTTTTTTTTTTGGGCTGTTCGGGTCCCATGAAGAGAAGGCATCTGTCTTCTTTCTTGATCAGGTAGATTTTATGTGCCTGCTGCCTTACAGCCCATTGTGATCATGCCTCTGCTCCCCAACCCAGAAGTGCAGCAGATCGTAAAATCTACAATCTGTGGCACTTGAGTCCCTTTATCTGCAGATCGTAGATGCTACGATCTGTGATACTTAAAGGGTTAACCCAATATATAGGCGCAGCTATCATCGCGTTTCCATGTGGGCTGCTTTGATTTTTTTGCCCGGGCTGCTTTTTACTCCCAGTCCGGCCCTGCTAGTGGTAGCCCCTATGTGGATTGTCAATCTACATTGAGACTCTGTTTGGCAGTGCACCTGGTTTTTATGAAACCAAAACTTGCCTCCAAGCCTGGAATTCAAAATTAAGCTCCTGATTTGAGGCCACTGGGAGCAACATCCAAGGGGTTGGAGAGCAACACTGCTTTAAAAGAATAGTTCAGTGTGAAAATAAAAACTGGGTAAATAAATAGGCTGTGCAAAATAAAAAATGTTTCTAATATAGTTAGTTAGCCACAAATGTAATATATAAAGGCTGGAGTGAACAGATGTCTAATAAAACAGCCAGACTCCAACTTCATGCTTTTCAGCTCTATAACTCTGAGTTAGTCAGTGACTATAAGGGGGGCCACATGGGACATTTCTGTTCAGTGAGTTTGTAATTGATCTTCAGCATTCAGCTCAGATTCAAAAGCAACAGTTATGTCCCATGTGACCTCCCCTCAAGTCTCTGATTGGTTACTGCCTGGTAGCCAGGGTAACCAGTCAGTGTAAACCAAGAGAGCTGAAAAGCAGGAAGTAGTGTCTGACAGACATCAATACATACACATCCAACCACTCCAGCCTTTATACATTACATTTTTGGCTAACTAACTATATTAGAAACATGTTTTATTTTGCACAGCCTATCTATTTACCCAGTTTTTATTTTTACACTGAACAATTCCTTTAAGGTGCCCTTCCCTACTGATCAAAATGTGTAATAAAAGGTTACAATACATATTCCCCCATTTGAACGATATTTTGCATTGAACTTAGGGGAATTTAGATCCTAGCTGCCAGATTAATTAAGATGCAAATTGAAGAGCTGCCGAATAAAACGCTAAATAATTCAAAAAACACAAATAATAAAAGATGAAAACCAATAGCAAATTGTCTTGTCTCTAAATGTGCTGATTGAAAACCTCTATGAGGAAATTAGTAACTTAAAGGGGTGGTTCACCTTTAAGTTAATTTTTAGTATGTAATAGAATGACTAATTCTTAGCACCTTTTCAATTGGCCTTCATTTTTTTGGCCTATTTCTACTGGTGCTTTCCAGCTTTCAAATGGCTGAAGAAACAATGTCAGTTACTTTTTATTACTCCTCCATATATTCAGACCTCTCCTATTCATATTCCAGTATCTTATACAAAGTTGCTAGCAACCAAACTGCAAACTGGAGAGCCGCTGAATAAAAAGCTAAATAACTCAAATTCCACAAATAATAAAAAATAAAAATCATCTACAAATCATCTCAGAATATCCCTCTCTACATCATACTAATTGTTAATTTAAAGGTGAAAGTGCAGCTTAAAAACACCACTTACCTGTTATCTCTCCAGTTCGTACGGCAAATGGAATAACCAAATCAAAAGGCCGGAAACCCAGACCATTCATTGAGCCAACAGGAGCATAATCTGCCTCCGATACCTACAAAAAAATTGTGTTATTAGTCTCAGAAAGTAATGTGTCTGAACCAAGGCGCCCCGTCCATGCTGGTGACAATGCAAACAGATCAAGAACAGAGACTTCTTTTTCTCCAGAACAGGAAGTTGAGTGTGCAAGAGAGTAATATAATAGAAGTCATAAACCCTTACAATTCCCATATTACTTTGCATCCAAATATAACTAGATTTTGAAGGGTGGGTTAAACTGGCATTTTTTTTCCATAGGACTGACTCAGAATTTTTGTTGATCCACACCACCGTCTGAGCATAGTCTGTTTGCTTAGCTACCAAGTATGGATTTAAGGCAAAAAAAAACCAATTCATGGAAATGTGAATATTTAGATTTCCAGGAAATCTGAAAGAAAAAGTTAATCTGGTGCCGCAGGGTGATCGGGAGGAGTGAAAAAATCCACATCCCATCATGGTGACACAGGTCATAGGTAATGTAATAATGGGGTGAAACTTGCCACAGGTCTAGTAACCCATGGCAACCACTTAGCATGCAGCATTTACTGGCCAGATAACTGGCTGCAATGGGTTACTAGACCCAGAAATACTATGCACCTTTTATTACATTCCCCTTAATGATTGGTAACAGCTGGAAATGATATGGGCGGCCAGTACTTGCAGACCGGAGGTTCAAAAATAAGCATAAAGCAAAAACCAAAGTAGAGACCCCTCCGGGAATCAGGAAACAATAGAGCACGGAGCCATGCTCAAAGCAGAATGGGTCCGGCTGAGATGTGATTGGTGCCCTAAAAGTGAAACGTTCATGGATCAAATGGAAGACGTGATCAGTGAGGGCCAAGATTGGCTCAAGCAGTTCCAAAAAGCAGCAACATGATTGGCTGTGAGGGAAGAAATATGGAAAGAGAGAGGGTGTGGGCAATAAATAAAAATATACCAAGGACTGGTAGCCTGGAGGACATGCACTAAGGGACTGCTGCTGCACCTGTACGGGGACTTCATCTGTAGCCTGGTGTTTGGAACAAGGGGATCACAAGGACACAAAACATAGGTTATAATCCCAGATTGTAAGAACAAAACAACAAATATTATTAAATTATCAAACAGCAGAAGGAAAACAAATTGGTGCATTGGAGTAGAATGTAAGAATAGAGGTTAAATGTTGTCCCCAGTTTGTTATTTATAACCCAAAGTCCTGCTTTACCACTTAGAGCCAGGAGGTGGCGACATACTGTTTCATTTGTGAGAATAAACTGGCCATTCATCAAAAGCAATTTCCGTGTAGGATTTAATGGGCTCTAAGAGTAAGCACATTCCTCATGTATATAACACAGCCATTTATTATAACAATACCTACATTTTCTTCCTGCACTTCTGTTTTAAAGAATTTCACTATCCAAGCTGTACCCTTTAAAGTAACCCAACGTACCCTAAAAATTAATTTATGTACAGAAAAACTCATTTCCAACCCGCAGCCTTTATTTGTTTTACTACACCTCCCAGTATCCCTTTTACAGTTAAGCAACCCCCTCAGGCAGGATACTGGGTTGGAAATCTCTGATACTCATAATGTATATAATGGGCAGACGGTGGCCCTTAAGATGTTCCTAAACTTTAATTACTGTAAACCCCACCACCAGTCTTTGGCTGTTAGAATTTCAGTCTGCATTAAGACCTCTGGGGATTGTTTTAGGATAACAGGTATAAAAATGCAATCTTTAACTGGTAATTCAATTGCTGTGCCCTGGACAACGTTCTAAGCCTGAGTTGCTGTGCCCAGGACAACGTTCTAAGTCAAGTTGAGCCCAGGACAACGTTCTAAGACTAAATTGCTGTGCCGAGGACAATGTTGTAAGCCCGAGTTGCTGAGCCCAGGACAACGTTCTAAGCCTTAATTGCTGTGCTGAGGACAATGTTGTAAGCCCAAGTTGCTGAGCCCAGGACAACGTTCTAAGCCCGAGTTGCTGAGCCCAGGACAACGTTCTAAGCCTAAATTGCTGTGCTGAGGACAATGTTCTAAGCCCGAGTTGCTGAGCCCAGGACAACGTTCTAAGCCCGAGTTGCTGAGCCCAGGACAACGTTCTAAGCCTAAATTGCTGTGCTGAGGACAATGTTCTAAGCCAGAGTTGCTGAGCCCAGGACAATGTTCTAAGCCTAAATTGCTGTGCTGAGGACAATGTTCTAAGCCTAAATTGCTGTGCTGAGGACAATGTTCTAGGCCCGAGTTGCTGAGCCCAGGACAATGTTCTAAGACTAAATTGCTGAGCCCTGGACAACGTTCTAAGCATAAATTGCTGTGCTGAGGACAATGTTCTAAGCCCGAGTTGCTGAGCCCAGGACAACGTTCTAAGCCTGAGTTGCTGTGCCCAGGACAACCATCCAACTCTCAGTTGTTGTGCCCAGGACAACGTTCTAAGCCTGAGTTGCTGTGCCCAGGACAACATTCTAAGCCTAAATTGCTGTGCTGAGGACAATGTTCTAAGACAGAGTTGCTGAGCCCAGGACAACCATCCAACTCTCAGTTGTTGTGCCCAGGACAACGTTCTAAGCCTGAGTTGCTGTGGCCAGGACAACATTCTAAGCCTAAATTGCTGTGCTGAGGACAATGTTCTAAGACAGAGTTGCTGAGCCCAGGACAATGTTCTAAGCCTGAGTTGCTGTGTCCTGGACAACGTTCTAAGCCCGAGTTGCTGAGCCCAGGACAACGTTCTAAGCCTAAATTGCTGTGCTGAGTACAATGTTCTAAGCCCGAATGTTGAGCCCAGGACAACGTTCTAAGCCTGAGTTGCTGTGCCCTGGACAACGTTCTAAGCCCGAGTTGCTGAGCCCAGGACAACGTTCTAAGCCTAAATTGCTGTGCTGAGGACAATGTTCTAAGACAGAGTTGCTGAGCCCAGGACAATGTTCTAAGCCTAAATTGCTGTGCTGACAATGTTCTAAGCCAGAGTTGCTGAGCCCAGTACAATGTTCTAAGCCTGAGTTGCTGTGTCCTGGACAACGTTCTAAGCCCGAGTTGCTGAGCCCAGGACAACGTTCTAAGCCTAAATTGCTGTGCTGAGTACAATGTTCTAAGCCCGAGTTGTTGAGCCCAGGACAACGTTCTAAGCCTAAATTGCTGTGCCCTGGACAACGTTCTAAGACAGAGTTGCTGAGCCCTGGACAACGTTCTAAGCATAAATTGCTGTGCTGAGGACAATGTTCTAAGCCCGAGTTGCTGAGCCCAGGACAACGTTCTAAGCCTGAGTTGCTGTGCCCTGGACAACGTTCTAAGCCAGAGTTGCTGAGCCCAGGACAACGTTCTAAGCCTAAATTGCTGTGCTGAGGACAATGTTCTAAGCCAGAGTTGCTGAGCCCAGGACAATGTTCTAAGCCTGAGTTGCTGTGCTGACAACGTTCTAAGCCCGAGTTGCTGAGCCCAGGACAACGTTCTAAGACTAAATTGCTGTGCTCTGGACAACGTTCTAAGCCCGAGTTGCTGTGCCCAGGACAACTTTCTAAGTCCGAGTTGCTGTGCCCAGGACAACTTTCTAAGCCTGAGTTGCTGTGCCCAGGACAATGTTCTAAGCCTGAGTTGCTGTGCCCAGGACAACTTTCTAAGCCTGAGTTGCTGTGCCCAGGACAATGTTCTAAGCCTGAGTTGCTGTGCCCAGGACAACCATCCAACTCTCAGTTGTTGTGCCCAGGACAACGTTCTAAGCCCGAGTTGCTGTGCCCAGGACAACTTTCTTAGCCCAAGTTGCTGTGCCCAGGACAACTTTCTAAGCCTGAGTTGCTGTGCCCAGGACAATGTTCTAAGCCTGAGTTGCTGTGCCCAGGACAACCATCCAACTCTCAGTTGTTGTGCCCAGGACAACGTTCTAAGCCTGAGTTGCTGTGCCCAGGACAACATTCTAAGCCTGAGTTGCTGTGCCCAGGACAACATACTAAGCCTGAGTTGCTGTGCCCAGGAAAACATTTTAAGCCTGAGTTGCTGTGCCCAGGACAACATACTAAGGCTGAGTTGCTGTGCCCAGGAAACCATTCTAAGCCTGAGTTGCTGTGCCCAGGACAATGTTCTAAGCCTGAGTTGCTGTGCCCCGGACAACGGTCTAAGCCTGAGTTGCTGTGCCCTTGACAAATTTCTAAGCTTGAGTTGCTGTGCCCAGGACAACGTTCTAAGCCTGAGCTGCTGTGCCCAGGATAACACCTGTTATAGTATAGTTTGCTGGGTTTTCTTTTAATCGAAAACTATACTACATCTGTGTTGCTGTGCTTTGTTGGAGTGTCCAGGATAATGCTCCAAACCTGTGTTGCTGCACTGTGCCGAGCATAATGCTCTGAGCCGGAGCTATTTGCTATAGTTAGGATAATGCTGTGAGTTTGTGTAATGCTGGGTATGATGCTCTGCCCTGTTTTTCATGCTCTGGATAACTGATTAGAGACACCGATTGTTTGGTTGCAGTTGATTTATAATGTTATCCCTTTGTGCCTACAGATACATAACTGTTCCTCTGGAAGGACTAAGAAAGAACATCCTGCCCTGTTAAATCCATCAGCTTTAGTTCCAGGGCCTATTAGATACAGACTATGCAGAAAGGCATCACTGTCAGAATTTGGCAGATAAGGGAGGGCACATGAACAACACAATCATCTTACCATTACAGTAAAGGGGCTATTGGGGATGCCAGCTCCACCAAAGCGAACGTGGATGACGTAGGGTCCGGTTTTAGCTGTAGTGTAGTAAATGTCATAAGTGCCGTCCGCGTTCTCGATCACATCTGCTTCAGTCTCCAACCCATCTGGGCCGAGGATGCTGCACGTGACTTTCCCTTTACCAGCGGTTGTGGCATCGACCACAAAACCAACTTCCTCCCCTGTTTTTACTGCTGCCTGGATACCGGGACCTAAAAACACACAGGTCTGTCCAATATCCGTAATTCAAATGTACAGTCTGATTATCGAATAAAATCCCTGTTTAGTTTGTGCACAGATCATTCCCTCTCTGTATGTTTGCATTTATAACGTATATACTCGAGTATAAGCCGTCCCGAGTATAAGCCGAGGTACCTAATTTTACCTCCAAAAACTGGGAAAGCTTATTGACTCGAGTATAAGCCTAGGGTGAGAAATGCAGCAGCTTCTGGTAAGTTTCAATCAAAAACATTGAGGGTTTCTGCTCCCATTGGAGGTGCCGGCGTCTCGTTTTTGGATGCCGGCAACCATTCTTGGATGCCGGCGAATATTCTTGGAGACTATTCTTGGACGCGGGTGACTATTCTTAGGCACCCGCGACTATTCTTAGACGCCGGCGACCGTTTTCGCGCTTGACCCGAGTATAAGCCGAGGTAGAGTTTTTCAGCATATTTTGGGGGCTGAAAAACTCGGCTTATACTCGAGTATATACGGTACAAACAGGCCTGTAGCCATATTGTTTCCTTTGGAACAGCTAGAAGTTTGTTTTAAGAGATAAAAATTATACACATAAAACACACCGCTAAATAGTTATACTGATTACTGTTGCCCACGGTCACCGGTTACAATAAGCCGATCGTACATAGGAAATCCTTCAGACAAACACTATGAATAACATTCCTATAGTACAGGAGGATTTATAGGAAAAACAAAAAAAAGGGGTAAAAAAGCAAAGAAAGAAGTTTGTCAAATGAAGTGGAATCGTAAAGGAAACAGGATCTGCCCCAGTATTGAACTGGTTTGGTCTCCAGGGCTGGGAAAGAGCAGGCAGGTATAAGCAAAGCATTCCTTCTGCCACATTTCCCAAAGTATAAAGTATCTCTCTTGTCCAATCACATCCGAGAAATCTGGAACTGCACAAGTTTCAAGGGGAAGATCCCCTTACACAAAACATTCAGTATAATATATACAATGAATGACATTCCAGGACATTTCGCAGTTCGATTTCTATTATTATTAATTTGTATGAGTTTTTTTTTTCCAGCAATCCAGCTTTTAACTGAAGCTGCTGTGGGCTTTTCACAGACCTTAGCAGCCATTTGAGCAAACAATACGCATATCCCTTATCCATATGTATAAATACAAATATACAGAGAAGGAATGTTCTGGGCACACAATAAGCTATACCCTCATACTGTACTGTCTAAGGGAATCAATATGGCACCTCCTCCCATATGTATAAATACAAATATACAGAGAAGGAATGTTCTGGGCACACAATAAGCTATACCCTCATACTGTACTGTCTAAGGGAATCAATATGGCACCTCCCTCCCATATATATAAATACAAATATACAGAGAAGGAATGTTCTGGGCACACAATAAGTAAAATACTTACTGTATGGCAAGCAAAGTTTTGAACACAATTTAATCACTGATACTGTAATATCAGTACAATGTAAGTAGTTATGCCCTTAAATTGTAGATCAAACCTACTTAAGACAAAACCTAGAACATTTGGCATATTTTTACTTCCAGGACAGAAAGAATCTGTAAGTATCAAATGACATTCTACACATCGCACTGCCAGGGTTTCTGCAGAACACTAACAGCAAATACATGTTGTCGGTCACCAGATAAGTTCCATACCACAGTAATGATCTGATAATGAAGAAAAACAACACGTGCTGCACAGAAAGTGGTGGCTAAAAATCTGCAGCTGCTGCAAAATTGGAGCGTTTGGTGAAACAACTGGAGGAGCAAACCAATAGTTGTATTTTTTGTATGGAGCAGGGACAACAGTATGCAAAATGAAGGTCCTAGGTGATGAAAGAAGGCCCCTAACATGAGAGAAAATACTAATTACCTTGCAAAAGTGATCAACCCTAATCATCCCTTTGGCCAAACTCTGAAATACAAAACTAAGATCTTTTGTTCCCAGGCACACATTCATTTTATATTTTGACTAAAACACAGAATGGGTTATATTTGCATTTCTGTAGATTCACCTTTTGCCGCAAAAAATGGCTTTAAAGGGATTCTGTCCATGATTTTTATGGTGTCGTTTTTATTTCTAAATGACACTGTTTACACTGCAAATAATTCACTCTACCATGTAAAGATAGGGTTGCCACCCGGCCGGTAAAATACCTGCAGGGCCGGGGCCGGTATTACAAATTTACCTGCAATGTAGCTGCCGGTAAATTTGTAATACGATCAAAAGGAGCCCTCGGCCTGCACCCAATCCCCTGCAACTTACGTTTTTTTTTGCCTCTTCTAGCGTCCGCGGGTCTCCGTCGCATGGCCCCGCCCCTTTTGACATGACGCCCCGCCCATTTGAGGCCCCCCCCCAGCAGCCGATAAAATTTTTTTATAAAAGGTGGCAACCCTATGTAAAGATATAGCATTCCTACTAACAAATGCATTTAGTTGTAATATTGGTGTGAAGGTGCATGTAATTTTGCCTGGTCATGTGCTTTCAGAAAGAGCCAGCACTTTAGGATGGAACTGCTTTCCTGACAGGTTGTTTTTTCTCTTACTCAATGGAACTGAAGGAGTCACAGTGGGACATGGATTTTTACTATTGAGTGCTGTTCTTATATCTACCAGGCAGCTGTTATCTTCCCATTGTTCTATTGTTAGGCTTCTGGGGGGGAACAGGGAGGGGGTGATATCACTCCAACTTGCAGTAAGGCTCTGGCCACACGGGCAGATTCAGGGAGATTTGCCGCCTGGACACTAATCTTCCCCCGATCTACCTTCCGCCATCTAAAATGAAAAGGAGCACTTCGTTTTCCGAAGTCGCCCGAAATTTCCTCGTGAGGCAATTACGGGTGTTTTCGAAAAACAAAGTGCTACCAGTGCCTGCCACCGGGTGATTTTCATTTTAGACGACGGAAGGCAGATCGGGGAGATAAGTCGCCATGAAGAGGAGGAGATTTGTCGTCTGGTGACTAATCTCCCGGAATCTGCCCATGTGGCCAGACCCTAAAAGTGACTGAAGTTTATCAGAGCACAAGTCACATGACTGTAGGCATCTGGGAAACTGATAATATGTCTAGTCCCATGTCAGATTGAAAAATTAAATATAGAAAAATATGTTTGCTCTTTTGAAAGTGCAGAAGTCTGCTGGAGCAGCAATATTAACTGATGCATTTTAAAAAAACATGTTTTCCCATGACAGTAATCCTTTAAGTACTTGGAGTTAAGTATTGCATAACTAGATAATTCTACAAAAAAAAACAACATTTTTTTCTACCTTAAAGATGGAGCTGTTTTTCATACAAGGCTACCCATTAGTGACATACCCTCCTAACACCTTAGATATGCATTTACCTGCTGCTGTGCACTTGCTGGCATCTCCTATGGACATGGCACAAATTCTATATGGGGAGTAAGGGATGTCATCTCCTCCATATTTCACAGCAACATGGTAGCGCCCAGTCCTGTCTGGGATGTAAGATACAGAATAGGTGCCATCATTGTTGTCCTGAATATGTGCTTTCTTTGGCTTCCCTTCTTGATCCTACAGTCAAAAGATATTACAAATGTTTAAAAAAAATGTCATATACAGGGATTTATAAAAAAAAAAAAACCTGGAAAATTCTACCCGCTGGCTATAAAAATAGGGTACAGCGACTTGCGTTTCTAACCACCTCAGAGGGATTGATTAATCAGTTTAAATAAACAGCCAGATCAAGTAACATGTTTCTGCACAATATTGTTTTAATACAAGTATCAATGAAAGAACATCTCGTTTGGAAAGCTCTTAATGAGCACGTTTGATTACACAAGGACATTTCTTGAGACCTTGCCCAGAGTTTCTCTTTCCCTTCGTTTTCTGTGAACATTCCCCACAAGATTTTTTTTTTTCCAGATTTCCTAAACAAATACTTAAATTTCTTATTTGTGATGATTTACACTCTGTAAATGGCTAAAGGGAATATCCTGTAATCCTCGGATTCCTGGGATGGCTGGGAAATAGAACTGCCACTCTTGGAGCTGCCGGAAACATTCCGAACATTCCGATTAAAAAAACCCTCATTTAAAGGCCAGCAAGAGAAATTAAAAATAATAACAAACAGAGAAAAATCATCATGTGGTAATATGGTACCAACATATTTGTTTATAGCCTTTTTCCGAGAGTTTATTTAACAAGTAAGTGGTTGTTATTGCTGTGCTACTGTGTGTCAGGGGTAATTATAGGGTAATTAACCCATGTCTAATATGCAATATCTACTAGCTGGATATTTCTGGACATTCTTAAAGTTACACACTCCTTATTTGGAATTCAGTGCTTTCATTGTGTAGGGCTTTCATTATACTATATTTTGCTTTATATCTTCATTATACTACTTGGTGGATGACTGGAGAAAACTTATAAGGTGAAGAACGAACATTACTATATGCATCAAAAATCCAAGAAATCTTGTGAGTATTTACCCGAAAGGGGGAATCTTGAAGAATATCACACTGGTGGATCTTCTGCAATACAGCTCTCCAGGCACCATTTTTTAAACACTCTGTGGCTCTAGAGGGTTAATTGCTTATCTTAATTGAGACAATACTACTCTATGTGTGCGCTTCTTTTGCATTCTATTTCAGGGGTCCCCAACCTTTTTTACTCGTGATCCACATTTAAATGTAAAAATAGAGTTGGAGAGCAACAGGCCTGGACTGGCAATCTGTGGGTTCTGGCAAATGCCAGAGGGGCTGCTATAAGGCCCCATAGAAAGTCAGTATTTAGTGGGCTGGTGGGAGCTGTTTGGGCCTCTGTGTGGGCTGATTGGGCCTAAGTGTACATGAAATGCCAGGGCCTATTTTAACCCTTTGCCTGCCAAGCACGTACGGCGTACGTGCTGGCAGGCAAATGCTCAGGCTGCCAAGAACGTACATTGTACGTTTTTTAGCAGCTGAGCGCTCTCTCTGCTTCGGCGGCTTTTGCCGCCTCCGCAGAGAGTGGGGAGAGAAGACAGCCCCCTAGGCAACGAGGCTGGGGGGCTGTCAAGTCGGATCTGCGACTCGATTGTCGCAGATCCGACTTCAAAGTAGCAGACGCATCGCATGGAGCGTCTGCTACTACACTCACCTTCTTCCTGCCTGCAGAGCCGCCCACGCACTTCCTGCTGCGCAGCAACTCTGCAGACACGCTGCCAGGACTCCTCCAAAGAAGACAGCGATTCTCCTGCTCCAAAAACGGTAAGTGCACGTTTTTTTACACACTTACCTGCACCTACACATACTTACAGTACATTTATGCATTTTAGTAAAGATTGGAATTTTTTTAAATTTTTTTTTTTTAATTTTAGCACACTTGGTCCCTTTTGTACAGTTATTTACACTTATTTACACTTATTTACATGTATTTGCACACTCAGATAACTTTTATTAGTGCACAAATATGTATACACAAACAGGTGTTTTTTTTTTTTTTTACGAATTCATTATACTGTTATCTTTTGTTTTTTTTGCCTAAAAACTTGTTATTTTGGCAGCGTGACTATTGGATAATCGATTTCGGCCACTAATTACGCTGTCAGAACAATTATTTTGTTATTTCATTGATTTACGCTATTTTTGTGGTTTTATTGCAATTTTATCCCTGCATTATTGTTCCCTATGTATCTTTAGTATCGTTTTGCTGTTTGGTGCTTTGGTATAGAAAGATAGATTTTACTTAGTTTGATCCGCCAAAATATGTGCTTTCCAAAAATATATGGGTTTCTGGGGGTCTTTTTACAGTTTGGGGGTCTTACGGCACATAACGTACAGTTAGGGTTCTCTTTTCTGCAGCTTAGTTGGCTAGCGTGAAAATTCATAGTTACGTTTTTCATTTGGGGTCCATACACAACACATACTTTGGTAAATCTATACATATTGGGCATCAAACTATTTATTAGACCTCTGACGTCCATATTTAGAGAGATTTTTCTTTGTACGTAAAACATTGTGTCCGATAAATGCGGCAAACTGCAACATTTTTAGGCGATTTTCAGAAATGTTGTAAAAACCTATATGTTTAGAAAAGCTTTGCAGTTTGGTAGTTTCGTGTAGAAAGACGTCGTTATCTTTGTTGGAATCGGCAGAATGTGTACTTTCCAAAAATGTATGGTTTTGGGGGGTCATTGCTGTTAGGAGGGTCTTGAGGCAAATAATATGAAGTCAAGGGTCTATGTTCACAGAAGGCGAATGGGCAGCGGAGAAAACTCATATTCACTATTTTTATTTGGGGTCCGCACATGCCAGCTGCCTTGGTATATCTATGCATATTGGGCATCAAACTGTTCAGTAGACCCTTGGCATCAATATTTATGGTGTTTTACAATTGTATGTAAGAAATTGGGTGAGATAAATGCGGCCAATTGCAATATTTTTAGGCGATTTTCAGAAATGTAAAAACAGTTGCTTTTATCGCCAAATTTAGGAAAGGCTTGCGACTTGGTACTTTGGAGTACAAAGACATGCATACCCAATTTGGATTCGCAGGAATGTGTACTTTCCAAAAATATATGGTTTTATGGGGTGAACGCACTTTTTTTCTACCTTTGCCCCCCCCAAAACAATGTAAATGTGTTGATTTTGCAGTACCTGAAATGACAGACCATATGGGGGTCTTTGTTTTGGGGCCCCTATACGCCACGTGCTTGGGTACACCTATACATATTGGGCATCAAACTGTTCAGAGGACCCCAGGCTTTCATATTTGGGGTGATTTGTCTTGATACCTAAAAGTATGTGGGTAATACAATGCTGCAGGGTCGAAATTTTGAAGTCATTTTTGGAAATGTCCCCAAAATCACCAAATTTAGGAATGGTTTGCGGCTTGGTACTTTGGAGTACAAAGACATGCATACCCAATTTAGATCCGTGGGAATGTGTACTTTCCGAAAATATATGGTTTTCTGGGGTGAACTTACTTTTTTCTACATTTGCCCCCCTCAAAACAATGTAAATGTGTTGATTTTGCAGTACCTGAAATGACAGACCATATGGGGGTCTTCGTTTTGGGGCCCCTATACGCCACGTGCTTGGGTACACCTATACATATTGGGCATCAAACTGTTCAGAGGACCCCAGGCTTTCATATTTGGGGTGATTTGTCTTGATACCTAAAAGTATGTGGGTAATACGATGCTGCAGGGTCGAAATTTTGAAGTCATTTTTGGAAATGTCCCCAAAATCACCAAATTTAGGAATGGTTTGCGGCTTGGTACTTTGTAGTAGAAAGACATGCATACCCAATTTAGATTCGTGGGAATGTGTACTTTCCGAAAATATATGGTTTTCTGGGGTGACCTTACTTTTTGCTACCTTTGCCCCCCCCAAAACGATGTAAATGTGTTGATTTTGCAGTACCTGAAATGACAGAACATACAAGGGGGGGTCTTCCTTTTAGGGCCCCTATATGCCACGTGCTTGGGTACACCTATACATATTGGGCATCAAACTGTTCAGAGGACCCTAGGCTTTCATATTTGGGATGATTTCTCTTGATACCTAAAAGTATGTGGGTAATACGATGCTGCAGAGTAGATATTTTGAGGTGATTTTTGGAAATGTCACCTAAATCACCAAATTTAGGAATGATTTGCGGCTTGGTACTTTGGCGTAGAAAGACATGCATACCCAATTTGGATTCGTTGGAATGTGTACTTTCCGAAAATATATGGTTTTCTGGGGTGAACTTACTGTTTTCTACTTTTGCCCCCCCCAAATCGATGTAAATGTGTTGATTTTGCAGTACCTGAAATGACAGACTATATGGGGGTCTTCATTTTAGGGCCCCTATATGCCACATGCTTGGGTACACCTATACATATTGGGCATCAAACTGTTCAGAGGACCCTAGGCTTTCATATTTGGGGTGATTTGTCTTGATACCTAAAAGTATGTGTGTAATACGATGCTGCAGGGTAGATATTTTGAGGTGATTTTTGGAAATGTCACCTAAATCACCAAATTTAGGAATGATTTGCGGCTTGGTACTTTGGCGTAGAAAGACATGCATACCCAATTTGGATTCGTTGGAATGTGTACTTTCCGAAAATATATGGTTTTCTGGGGTGAACTTACTGTTTTCTACTTTTGCCCCCCCCAAATCGATGTAAATGTGTTGATTTTGCAGTACCTGAAATGACAGACTATATGGGGGTCTTCATTTTAGGGCCCCTATATGCCACATGCTTGGGTGCACCTATACATATTGGGCATCAAACTGTTCAGAGGACCCTAGGCTTTCATATTTGGGGTGATTTGTCTTGATACCTAAAAGTATGTGTGTAATAAGATGCTGCAGGGTAGATATTTTGAGGTGATTTTTGGAAATGTCACCTAAATCACCAAATTTAGGAATGATTTGCGGCTTGGTACTTTGGCGTAGAAAGACATGCATACCCAATTTGGATTCGTTGGAATGTGTACTTTCCGAAAATATATGGTTTTCTGGGGTGAACTTACTGTTTTCTACTTTTGCCCCCCCCAAATCGATGTAAATGTGTTGATTTTGCAGTACCTGAAATGACAGACTATATGGGGGTCTTCCTTTTGGGGCCCCTGTATGCCACGTGCTTGGGTACACCTATACATATCGGGCATCAAACTGTTCAGAGGACCCTAGGCTTTCATATTTGGGGTGATTTGTCTTGATACCTAAAAGTATGTGGGTAATACGATGCTGCAGGGTAGATATTTTGAGGTGATTTTTGGAAATGTCACCTAAAGCACCAAATTTAGGAATGGTTTGCGGCTTGGTACTTTGGCGTAGAAAGACATGCATACCCAATTTGGATTCGTTGGAATGTGTACTTTCCGAAAATATATGGTTTTCTGGGGTGAACTTACTGTTTTCTACTTTTGCCCCCCCCCTAACGATGTAAATGTGTTGATTTTGCAGTACCTGAAATGACAGACTATATGGGGGTCTTCCTTTTGGGGCCCCTGTATGCCACGTGCTTGGGTACACCTATACATATTGGGCATCAAACTGTTCAGAGGACCCTAGGCTTTCATATTTGGGGTGATTTCTCTTGATACCTAAAAGTATGTGGGTAATACGATGCTGCAGGGTAGATATTTTGAGGTGATTTTTGGAAATGTCACCTAAAGCACCAAATTTAGGAATGGTTTGCGGCTTGGTACTTTGGCGTAGAAAGACATGCATACCCAATTTGGATTCGTTGGAATGTGTACTTTCCGAAAATATATGGTTTTCTGGGGTGAACTTACTGTTTTCTACTTTTGCCCCCCCCCTAACGATGTAAATGTGTTGATTTTGCAGTACCTGAAATGACAGACTATATGGGGGTCTTCCTTTTGGGGCCCCTGTATGCCACGTGCTTGGGTACACCTATACATATTGGGCATCAAACTGTTCAGAGGACCCTAGGCTTTCATATTTGGGGTGATTTCTCTTGATACCTAAAAGTATGTGGGTAATACGATGCTGCAGGGTAGATATTTTGAGGTGATTTTTGGAAATGTCACCAAAATCACCAAATTTAGGAATGATTTGCGGCTTGGTACTTTGGCGTAGAAAGACATGCATACCCAATTTGAATTCGTGGGAATGTGTACTTTCCGAAAATATATGGTTTTCTGGGGTGAACTTACTGTTTTCTACTTTTGCCCCCCCAAAACAATGTAAATGTGTTGATTTTGCAGTACCTGAAATGTCAGACTATATGGGGGTCTTCCTTTTAGGGCCCCTATATGCCACATGCTTGGGTACACCTATACATATTGGGCATCAAACTGTTCAGAGGACCCCAGGCTTTCATATTTGGGGTGATTTGTCTTGATACCTAAAAGTATGTGGGTAATACGATGCTGCAGGGTCGAAATTTTGAAGTCATTTTTGGAAATGTCCCCAAAATCACCAAATTTAGGAATGGTTTGCGGCTTGGTACTTTGGAGTACAAAGACATGCATACCCAATTTAGATCCGTGGGAATGTGTACTTTCCGAAAATATATGGTTTTCTGGGGTGAACTTACTTTTTCTACATTTGCCCCCCTCAAAACAATGTAAATGTGTTGATTTTGCAGTACCTGAAATGACAGACCATATGGGGGTCTTCGTTTTGGGGCCCCTATACGCCACGTGCTTGGGTACACCTATACATATTGGGCATCAAACTGTTCAGAGGACCCCAGGCTTTCATATTTGGGTGATTTGTCTTGATACCTAAAAGTATGTGGGTAATACGATGCTGCAGGGTCGAAATTTTGAAGTCATTTTTGGAAATGTCCCCAAAATCACCAAATTTAGGAATGATTTGCGGCTTGGTACTTTGGCGTAGAAAGACATGCATACCCAATTTAGATTCAGGGGAATGTGTACTTTCCGAAAATATATGGTTTTCTGGGGTGAACGTACTGTTTTCTACCTTTGCCGCCCCCCAAAACGATGTAAATGTGTTGATTTTGCAGTATCTGAAATTACAGAACAAACGGGGGGTCTTCCTTTTGGGGCCTCCTATGCCACGTGCTTGGGTACATCTATTCATATTGGGCATCAAACTGTTCAGTGGACCCAGGATTTTATATTTGGGGTGTTTTACATTGATACCTAATGATGTGTGGGAGATATGTTGCTGTAGAGTGGAAGCTTTGAGGTCATTTTTCAAAAAATTCACCAATTTCTATAAAACACTATAACTTTAGGAAACAATTGCAACTTGGTGGTTTGGAGTACAAAGATATTTCTACCCATTTTTGATTCACCAGAATCTGTTCTTTCTAGTAATGGGTAGTTTTCTTGGGTAAACCTACTGTTAGTGGAATGTTTGGCCTTGAAATCAAAAGTATGCCGTTTGGGGAGTGTTGCTTTGGAAATTTGGTTGTGTACTGCTTGTAGATTTTGAGCTATACAAGTGAGAAATCTCCATAAAACTATATATATTTGGTATTGTCGCGTTCAGGAGACATAGACCTTTCTAAATCAGCTGTGTTCTCGTACGTAAAATGAATGATGTTTCTGATATATGTGATTGTTCTTCGTGCAACATGATTTTTTTCATTTTATTTGACACTTAGAATCCAATATTTTTTTAGAGAAGTAGAATTACACCAAAATTCTTGCATATTGTGAAAGTTCAGGTTGTCCTGAAAAAAACAATATATTGTTTTCCTGGGTTAACTAAAAGACCACCCCAGGAAAGGCCCTTAAAGTGAAAGAGTGCAAAATATCTAAAAACTGCTTGGCAGTAGATGTTCGCATCTAGGACAAAACGGCTGGCAGGGAAAGGGTTAATTCACAGTCCGGACCTGGAGAGCAACACAAACATGAAAAAGTCCATGGGGATGTCAAATAAGAGCTGTGATTGGCTGTTTGGTAGCCCCTATATGAACTGGTAGCGTATAGGAGGCTCTGTTTGGCAGTATACCTTTTAGCAGCAACCAAAACTTGCCTCTAAGCCAGAGATTAAAAATAAGCACCTGCTTATGAGACTACCGGGAGCAACATGTTGCTCACAAGCTACTGGTTGGGGACCACTGGTGTAGGGGGTCAATGGCCCCACATTTCACCCAATCCAACTCACCGTGATTTGGACCGACAGAGGTCCTAGTCCTGCATTCTTGGCATCTACAGCAAAATTAACTGGCAGGCTGGCAGAAACTCCTTGAGCGCAGAGTCCAGGACCGCTGGCAGTCACCTTGCTGGCATCATACGTTGGCAAGACCTTCACCTTAAAGGGACTTGAACAGCAAATCAAAAATTAGTCTTGAACCAATACTAATATGCTAGTCATATATATATATAAATATATAATATAGGTGGGTTATATGGGGTCTGTATGTACTAATATTAACATGTTAGTATGTTAAATTGAATAAACTTTTGAATTTTATGAATTATGGGCTATGGGACATATATTTTGTTTAATGACTATTATATAGTGCCTAGGCACGTCCCTACTACCCTGCTGCCGATTTTGGACTCATAGCATAGACTCCCCCATCTCTTTAAGAATATTATAATACTAATATGGTGGCTAGATAACAATACAGATTAGAGTGGTTTTACCATCTGTGTAGGCCATGATCCTTCACACCATAAGGCTCTTAGCAGGTCCCCAGGATACAGCAATCACACAAACATTTGGCATATCAAAAACTTTTATGCTAACTTTTCTTCAAGGTGCCAAAAACTTTAACTGTGGACTTTTCTATACAGGTATGGGATCCATTATCTGGAAACCCATTATCCAGTAGGGATGCACCGAATCCACTATTTTGGATTCGGCTGAACCCCTGAATCCTTTGCAAAAGATTCATCTGAATAACAAATACTAATTTGCATATGCAAATAAGGGGTTGGAAGGAGAAAACATTTTTTACTTCCTTGTTTTGTGACAAAAAGTCACGCAATTTCCCTAATCCTAATTTGCATATGTCCCTAATTTGCATATGCAAATTAGGATTAGGTTCTGACGGGCAGAAGGATTCAGCCGAATCTGAATTCTGCTGAAAAAGGCCACATCCCGAACCGAATCCTGGAAACCAGAACCAGAAAGCTCTGTATTATGGAAAAGCCATCTCCTATTATAATCAAATTATCCAACTTTTAAAAAGTGATTTCCTTTTTCTCCATAATAATAAAACAGTCGCTTGTACCAACTAAGATATAATTAATCATTATTGGAAGCAAAACCAGCCTATTGGCTTTATTTAATGTTTACATGATTTTCTAGTAGACTTAGGGTATTATTATTACCAATTATTATTAATATTATTATTAATTATTCATATTATTAGGGTATTATTATTAGAAGTATTAGGGTATATATATATATAAAGAGCTAAATTACGGAAAAAAAAACATTATCTGGAAAATCCCAGGTCCTGAGCATTCTGGATAACAGGTCCCATACCTGTACTATATGGTACCCATACATGACAAATCAAAACCATGCTCAGAGAGAAAATGATATTTCTGCCTAAACAGGATAAAGAGGAGAAGTGTAAGGATAACATGATAAAATGAAGCTGGAACTGGTAGTACCAGGAGACATGGGTTCCTAAAAACACATCTTAAAAACAAACATCATAGAAAGGAAAAAAACTTGTGCCTCTGCATTGTTATACTATGAGATATCTGGGTTGCTGTCAGATGAATTAAAAAAAAAAAAAATCTGAGGTTCAAGGAGAACAGCAAGTTTACCTTCGTGGGATCTCTTCATCAGCATACTGGACAGCTACGGTATAGGGGCCCTCCAGCGTGGGCGTATAACTCACTGTGTGAGTCCCGTCTCCATTATCCACTATATCTACTGGTTCCACCGTCCCTGTACAATAAACAAGCAAGATTTAAAACTCGCCCTGAAATGACTGACGAGGAAAAGAGCTTAATAAAGCCCCAACTTGAACAAGTTGCAGCTTTTATTTCTATCACCTTTACAGCTATTAAAGGAAAACTATACCCCTCAACCAATTAGGTTGAGGTATAAAAAGATATTGCATATAACAGCTCATGTGTAAAACTCTGCTTCATGTAAATAAACCATTTTCACAATAATATACTTTTTAGTGGTATGTGCCATTGGGTAATCATAAATAGAAAACTGCCATTTTAAAAAACAAGGGCCAACCCCTGGGATCGTATGATTCATGGTGCACACAAACAAACCATACATGTTAGGTCACATGAGCCAATTAACAGACAGAGTTCTGTCTTTTACTTCCACACTTCTTCCTGTTACAGTTAGAGCTGCAGTATTTCTGGTCAGGTGATCTCTTCCTGTTACAGTTAGAGCTGCAGTATTTCTGGTCAGGTGATCTCTTCCTGTTACAGTTAGAGCTGCAGTATTTCTGGTCAGGTGATCTCTTCCTGTTACAGTTAGAGCTGCAGTATTTCTGGTCAGGTGATCTCTTCCTGTTACAGTTAGAGCTGCAGTATTTCTGGTCAGGTGATCTCTTCCTGTTACAGTTAGAGCTGCAGTATTTCTGATCAGGTGATCTCTGAGGCAGCACACAGACCATTACAAAATGGTGGTTCAAGGCAAGAGATGTAAAAGGGCAATATTTACTTAAATATATATTCCAGTTAGATAAGATTCTTTAATATGACACTTAATTTGATATATAAACTATCTCAAGTATTCATTTTGGGGATATAGCTGGGGATATAGCTGTCCTTTAAAAAGGAAGCTCATCTCTAAAAAACACCTTTTTAATGCTACAGACAAAGGCACAGTTTATTTTATTTCATTGCCTTCCTAAGTTCCTCTCTATTCAGTGACACATTGGGTATTGGAATAACATAATGCCTCTGTTGTACATAGAACTTAAAGGGCGAAGGGACTTCAATTTCAAGGAGGGCCTCAAACAATACAAAGCCATGAGAATTGGCCTGCTGCAGATTTTCACATGCCCAAATTACTGCTCAGTCCTTCTAGTAACCCAAAGCAACCATTAAGAAGGTAACATTTAATTATATGCCGAATGCAAGCTTTCGATTGGTAAACAGATGTAGCACAAACTTGCGTTTATTTCAATATCTATTGAACGACTTTAAAGTAATATTAAATGAATAAAAAAAGTTTTTTTGTAGGTTATTGGAAAGTGAACTTCCCCTTTAGCCCCTTGAAACAAGACAGTAAAACTATTGTTTGTCCAGAAAACACACTTGTAGTTTTAGAACTACACAATCCTCAGCAGGCACAGGGGGAAGTCAGGGCCTCCAGCTGAAGTTTAACTGGAGAGTGTTCAATCCTCTGGATCTGCTTTGATCAGTTGCGAATGCATCTACATAAAGAATTTCTGTGCTCCAGGAAACAACTAAAAGCGATAACTGGGGAGATGCGTGCAACTGAAACAGTTACTTGAAAAGCGTTCATCTGCTGTTGGACTACAACTCCCAGCATTCTTCAACAGCATAGGCTGAGCGTTCTAGAGCACATTGGGTTGAAAGGACAATACCAAGAAGGCAGAACTGTGAGCTAGGGGTTATTATCCAATTGTTAGTCAATATTAAAGGAGAAGGAAAGGCTAAAAGTAAGTAAGCTTTATCAGAAAGGTCTATATAAATACACCAGTAACCCCTCAAATTAATACTGCTCTGAGTCCTCTGTCAAAATAAACAGCACATTTCTTTCCTTCTATTGTGTACTCATGGGCTTCTGTATCAGACTTCCTGTTTTCACCTTAAACCTCCAGGGTAGAGTCCTGCAGCGGGTCGGGTACTGTTACCCGCAAGAACCTGCGGCACCCTGCGGGTTGCGGATAGAAGTTCCGAGTGCAGGCATAGACACGGGTCGCGGTTCTGCAGGTCGGGCCGCGTGTCATGTCAATAGCGATATTTACTCCTTTTTACTGGTCACGGCTACTTCAGATGACGCCACTTCCGGTTTACGACAGCACTTCATGGTTTACTCCTTTTTTTCTGATTACGGCTACTTCCGATGATGTCACTTCCAGTTTACAATGACAGCACTTCCTGATTCTTGATGGTCAGTGGGTCGCGGGTCCAGGTTGTGGATAAGGTACTTGCGGGTCCAAGCGGGTAAGAATGCGGGTTGCGGGTCCGGGTCCCAAAAAATGGACCCGCCCAGAACTCTGCTCCAGGGCACAGCCTTGAGCATGCTCAGTTTGCTCCTCTCTCCCTCCCTCCTCCCCTCCCTGCTGTAATCTGAGCCCAGAGCTATAAGTGAGCAGGGAGAGACTCGGGCAGGAAGTGATGTCACACCAAGCTAATATGGCAGTTGCTATCCTAAACAAACAGAGAACACTTCAAGAGCTGTTTATTCAGGTATGGTAAAGCATTCTGCAGAAAAAATATAGTTATAGCTCGCACTGTTGTGGCTAATCTATTGGCAAACTGCTTCAGGAGCTTTCCTTCTCCTTATCATAAGTGAAGTTCTCAGCATGATCTATTTATTTGGCAAAGGGGCCAGTAGTCTTTCCAGCAGCACATTATGTGGCTCTTACAATCACAGAGAGTTTGATTGGATGGGAAGGAGCAGCTCACAAACCACAGAATAATGATTTAATGTCAGAAGCAGCAGGCTATCCAGGTTATCTGAGGTAACACGCTTATGTGCATCCTATTAGTAAAGTAATGCGATATTGAAAGATAAACAGCACAGATTGATTGCTCATGTGCAGCACCGGAGTGTAAGGGTCTGGCCACACGAGCAGCTTCGGGGAGATTAGTTGCCCCAGTGACAAATCTCCTCTTCTTCGGGCCGACAATCTCCCCGAACTGCCTTCCCCTGCCCTCCGCTGGCTGAAATTAAATTCACCTGGGGGAAGTCACACGCGATGCTTCGTTTTCAGAAGTCGCCCAACGTTGTCTCACGAGGAAACTTTTTCAAAGTGCCGTAAGTGTCGTAAGCCGGCGGAGGGCAGGGGGAAGGCAGTTCAGTGACATCGTCGCCCCGAAGAAGAGGAGATCTGTCGCTGTGGCGACTGATCTCCCCGAATCTCTCGTGTAGCCAGACCCTTAGAGGTATTATATCGCTTGTCTCCGCTTAGGCTCTTTGTAGCTGTCTCTGGAGTTGTCCCTGCGAAAAAATAACAATTGCATCTTCCCAGTGTGTTTTTTACAACAGCCTTTCAACAGGGAGGAATGAGCAGCTTCTTGTTCTGCTAAACATAAACAACATGTTTTTCCTTATATTTCCATATACTGTGGGCCAGTTATGGGGTCCCCTGATTATTATACAACAATGATGGACCTATTTTTCTTTGTGTAAATCACTGCTATTTATTTTTGTTATGGAAAGAAGCTTAGAATTTCTGGATGGAGTTTCCCTAGCAGTGCGTCTTTAAAGGGATTCTGTCCATGATTTTTATTATGTAGTTTTTATTTCTAAATGACACTGTTTACACTGCAAATAATTCATTCTACAATATAAAATGTAATTTCTGAACCAGCAAGTGTATTTTTTCTTATTTGTAATATCCATGTTGCCTGGTCATGTGCTTTCAGAAAGAGCCAGCACTTTAGGATGGAACTGCTTTCTGGCAGGCTGTTGTTTCTCCTACTCAATTTAACTGAGTGTGTCTCTGTGGGACCTGGATTTTACTATTGAGTGCTGTTCATAGATCTACCAGGCAGCTGTTATCTTGTGTTAGGGAGCTGCTATCTGGTTCCCTTCCCATTGTTCTGTTGTTAGTCTGCTGGGGGGAAAGGGAGGGGGGTGATATCACTCAAACTTCAGTCACTCTTTACTGCTGTACTGCCTAGTTGATCAGAGCACAAGTCACATGACTGGGGGAGCTGGGAAACTGACAATATGTCTAGCCCCATGTCAGATTTCAAAATTAAATATTAAAAAATCTGTTTGCTGTTTTCAAAAACAGATTTCAGTGCAGAATTCTGGAGCACCACTGTTGAATTTTGAAAAACAATGTTTTCCCATAACAGTATCCCTTTAAGAAACCCTTGACATAACTATATGCATTTATAAATCTCCTATGCCTTTTATTCACGTAAAACTGGCCCAGAGTCAGCCCACGGTTAGAGCATCGTCTTGTTATTCAGAAGATGTCGCATACACTACAGTACATTATAGGGATCCACCAAATCCAGGATTCAGTTTAGGATTCAGCCAGGATTCTGCCTTGTTTAGCAGGATTCAGATGAATCCAAACTAAATCCGAAAAATCATGTGACTTTTCATTATACAACAAGAACGTAAAAAGAAAATTTAGCCTCTCACTAGGCGCTCTTTCCCCTCTCCTTTCCCTAATTTGCATGTGTACATTTTTGAGAAACAGATTTCAGTGCAGAATTCTGCTGGAGCAGCACTATTAACTGATGTGTTTTGAAAAAAAACAAACATTTTTCTTTCTTGCATAGATTGGGCCCTACGATTCCAAATCCGGCGCTTCCCAAATGGAAAAATTATCAGCAGAGAAGCCTCAACTATGTGAAAAATGTCCCTTACAACACGGGCCTAGCGTTTCATATGGAAAAGTGCTATTTCTCATGTCCAGGTAGAAAGCAAAGGCAAAGCTAGAACTCCCCAGTACAAGCACGCAATGCACATTAACTGTCAATCAGATTTAGTTTTCAGCACTCGGCAGGAGTCCTGTTCTGAAATCCCAGAGTGCCATAGCAGCTTTACAAAACAAAAGGGCTACTGTCTGAATCTGTTTTGCAGTAGCCACGCCATTGTATATGTCAGCTCACTCAATTGCATTGGACAGCCTGCTGCCTGGAAGGTGCATTCCCACGACATGGTTAAAAAGCCTGTGCCCAGTCATGTAAAAACAATATCAGTGCCTGGGGTTCTGAGCAGAAAATGATTTGTAATTGGGGGGAAAGAATTTGTTGCTCTGATTTACCAATTTTATATCAGGCTGGAGGGGGTATCAAGAGATTAGACGGGCAACATTTTGCAGCATAAAGATTAAAGTGTCATGCGTTTACTCTTAAACACAGGGCTGCTTATTGTATGCAAGAACATTCCATTGGAATATTTGTGGGAGGTATAGATATATATATAAATATATATATATATATATATGTATAGTTAGAAGAGTCGTTGGAATAAAGTGTTGATGTAGATAAGGGCCTTTTAAAGGGGTGGTTCACCTTTATGTATGTTATACTATGACTAATTCTAAGCAACTTTCCACTGTGCAGGGGAGGCCCTATTATATTTTAGCAGAAGAGCAAGAAAGGTTAGAAGGATAAGTGACAGAACAGCAGGTAAAATCGTAGTAACCTTAATGGGCAGATTTATCAAAGGTAGAATTTTGAATTCAGGCGAAATTCGAATACAGTCAAATGGGAGGTTACTTAAGAAAAAATTTGAACGTCCCTCAGAAAAAAACTCAAATTTCAGGAAGGCTATTAACATCTTCAAATGGCTCAACGGACTTGACTTGTACATGAACTCAGCAGGTTTTAGGCAGTGAATATTCGAATTAGGACTGTTTCCATGGTCGAGGTGTGATAAATCTCACATTTGAATTTACATTCGAACTGGGTAGGACTGGGGGGCCCACCAGGACTGCTGTCCAGGGCCCCCCTATTGTGACGCGCCGCTCAGTGCGCATGCATGAAGGAAATTTTTTTTAAGAATATGAATATTGGTAGAGGGGGTCTGGCCCGGCAGGTACCCATGAGGGTCGGGGCCCACTGGGTTTTTTCCCGGTGTCCCGCCAGGCCAGTCCGACCCTGTATTTGAATAGGGGGATTAAAATTCAAATGTGTGAATTTTGACACCAATAAAAATTAGAAAATTCTAATTTACTATTCGAACCCTTAATAAATCTGCCTTTAAAGGAGAAGTCAACCCTTTAAAACCTGTACCCCCGCCCCACAGAGGCCCCTCCCCCAGCCTAACTGCCCTTGGGGGAAATGCCCCATACTTTATACTTACCCCTCGGCGCAGATTCTGGCATTGGAGTTCCACACAGCCATCTTCCGTTTCTTCTTCCGGCGCTTCGGCAATTTTCGTCAGTTTCAGCACATGCCGAGTCGTCGCGAACCAGCAAAATGCTCCAACTGCGCATGCGCCAACATGCCGATCTCCCACTCAGCTTGCCGAAGACCTGGCAGATGGCTTGCCGGAACTCCGATGCCAGAATCTGTACCGAAGGTTAAGTATAAAGTATAGGGCATTTCCCCCGGGGGGGTCTCCATAGAGTGGGGGGTACGGGGTTTTTTCTTAAAGGGTCAACCTCTCCTTTAAATGTAATTTAGACTACACCGTTAAAACATTCTAACAGCACTGTAGAGCTGCGATATGTCCATATGTCTTTATAGTCTGCCCCATGTAAGATAACCTAAATGTAATGACAAAAGCCCTTTTCCTCTGAATGATCCCTGTGTGATTTATGAATGTATTGCTCTACTTATGCTTTAAGTGAGGCTACAGTGGAAATATTGCTGCATTGTGACCTCACATGAACCTACATTTGTATCTGATCACAGGATTTTCCCTGGACGTACGAACAGATGAAAAGAATAACAAGACTCATAAGGGATCTGCTTGATGTTTTCCTGACTGACATTATACAGGACACCGGGGATACTTCCTACAATATCCCCCTCCCACATTCCCCCCTGTAGTGTGGCCTTCGGAGGGATATTTATTAAAAAAAAAAGCATGGCTTCCATCTGTTGGAAACTAGAACTCCCAGCTCCCCCAGCCAGCCATAGTTCACAACAACTAAAGGGAGGAAGGCCAAAGGAATGAGGCATAGGAAAGAAATGGCAAACCTTTAAATGCTATTGTTTTTTTATTTTATATTTGTCATTGTCTAATGGAAATATTAAAGGGGAATTTGACCTGTAAATAAACTAGGGATACACCGAATCCACTATTTTGGATTTGGCCGAACCCCGAATCCTTTTCGAAAGATTTGGCGGAATACCAAACCCGAATCCTAATTTGCATATGAAAATTAGTGGTGCGAAGGTGAAAACATTTTTTACTTCCTTGTTTTGTGACAAAAAGTCACAAAATTTCCCTCCACAACCCTAATTTGCATATGCAAATTAGGATTCGGTTCAGCCGGGGAGAAGGATTTGGCCGAATCCTGGCGAATCCCAGATTCGGTGCATCCCTAAAATAAACTCTGAAATTGAGTTGTATTTACTATGAGCCACCCAACTTGGCTTTTTTTGTGTGGAATTTGTGAAATGAAATAGCTGGAGCAGTTTGTACATTATTCATACAAAGACAAATCTACTTCTTTGGTGTCACACTTTGGCCAGATCAGCAGTTAAGCTCAGATAATGATGGCAAACTGACCCCCCCCCATAGGATTGGTAACTAAACAAATCTGCAACATACCCTAATAGATGAAAGTTACCAAGAGAATCTGATTTTTTAGTCTAGAATACACGGTTTGCCCTTATTTATCAATAAAAAAAACTTGAAAAAAAATCGGATCAGGAAAAAACGCAGCCTTTTTGGATTGTCGGGGTTTGACACTGGTTTTTCCTCGGAAACTAAAATTTTTAGTTGTTTTCGGGCTTCAAACGCGAAAAAATTTGGGGTTGAGTTTGAGTTTTTGAGGAAAAAATCTGAACATTTCTATAGGTTAAGGGGACATCTGCCATTGACTTTTTCATGAATTCGGCAGGTTTTAGATGGTGTATTTTTAGATTCGGACTTGAAACAGCTTCAGGGCATAATAAATCCATCCTGACGCCACAAAAAAATTGCACATTAATAAATATCCACCTGAGAGTTGCAGGTTAACAAGATACAGAAGGTGAAAGGCTCAACATTTATGTTCTGGAAAATGATTATCTTAATTTGGTGTATTGACAGGTCAAAATCTCTTTTAGACCCAGTTTGGAGACATGACAAAGCCCAGACACACACACACAGTTATGATTGGCTCAGAAAGAACATGGATGTATTAACTGGTGTTGTCTCTCAGGGTTGCTTACCTCTTGGTCCCGTCACCTGCACTGCCAGGGGAGCAATTCCAGCTTTGCTGCTATTCACAGTAAACTGCTGGGGGATATTTGCTCGTACTGCTGTGCCCAGCCCAGGCCCAGATGTCTTGACCTTGCCGGGATCCACAACATCTTTCACTGGTACTCTGAATGGGGACTGCCTGCAAAGTAATTACAGAGAAAAATGTCTGCAGGAACAAAGGCTCATAGTAGGACAACATTCAGCTTTCTAGAACACAAGTGTTTCCTCCAACAAATACTTCAATGGTGGAGGGGAGGATAGGTCCATTAAGAGAGCATGATGGGAAGTGTCCTGTGAGGTAACCAGGAAGTACTTACAGCAAATGAGAGAGTGAGGGAGAGCGTCCCGTGAGGTAACAGGGAAGCACTTACAGCAAATGAGAGTGAGGTGGAGTGTCCTGTGAGTAGGGTTGCCACCTTTTCAAAAAAAATTAACGGCTGCTGGGGGGCGGGGCCTCAACGGGGCGGGGCGGGACGTCAAAAGGGGCGGGACGTGACATCAAAAGGGGCAGGGCCACGGACACCACGGACGTAGAAGAGGCAAAAGAAAAGGTAAGTTGCAGGGGATTGGGGGCAGGCCGAGGGCTCCTTTTGATCGTATTACAAATTTACCGGCAGCTACATTGCCGGTAAATTTGTAATAACGGCCCCGGCCTCGGCTAGGCCGGTAAAATACCGGCCGGGTGGCAACCCTACCCGTGAGGTAACCTGGAAGCACTTTCAGCAAATGAGAGAGTGAGGGGGAGTGTCCCGTGAGGTAACCAGGAAGCATTTACAGCAAATGAGAGAGTGAAGGGGGAGTGTCCTGTGAGGTAACCAGGAAGTACTTACAGCAAATGAGAGAGTGAGGGGGGAGTGTCCTGTGAGGTAACAGGGAAGCACTTACAGCAAATGAGAGAGTGAGGGGGAGTGTCCTGTGAGGTAACCAGGAAGTACTTACAGCAAATGAGAGCATGAGGGGGAGTGTCCTGTGAGGTAACCAGGAAGTACTTACAGCAAATGAGAGAGTGAGGGAGAGTGTCCTGTGAGGTAACCAGGAAGTACTTACAGCAAACGAGAGTGAGGGGGAGTGTCCTGTGAGGTAACCGGGAAGTACTTACAGCAAATGAGAGAGTGAGGGGGGAGTGTCCTGTGAGGTAACCGGGAAGCACTTACAGCAAATGAGAGAGTGAGGGGGAGTGTCCTGTGAGGTAACCTGGAAGCACTTTCAGTAAATGAGAGAGTGAGGGAGAGTGTCCTGTGAGGTAACAGGGAAGCACTTACAGCAAATGAGAGAGTGAGGTGGAGTGTCCCGTGAGGTAACCTGGAAGCACTTTCAGCAAATGAGAGTGAGGTGGAGTGTCCCGTGAGGTAACCTGGAAGCACTTTCAGCAAATGAGAGTGAGGGGGAGTGTCCCGTGAGGTAACCTGGAAGCACTTTCAGCAATGAGGAGAGTAAGGGGGAGTGTCCTTGTGAGGGTAACCAGGAAGTACTTACAGGCAATGAAATAGTGAGGAGGAGTGTCCTGTGAGGTTAACCAGCAAGTACTTACAGCAAATGAGAGTGATGGGGGAGTGTCCTGGTAGGTAACCAGGAAGTACTTTACAGCAATGAGGAGTGGAGGGGGGGAGGTGTCCTGGTAGTAAACCATGGAAGCATTTTTACAGCAAATGAGAGAGTGAGGGGGAGTTTCCTGTGAGGTAACCAGGAAGTACTGTACAAAGCCAAATGAGAGAGTAGAGGGGAGTGTCCCGTTGAGGAAACCTGGGAAGCACTTCCTCCGAGCAAATGAGAGCAGTGAGGCCGGGAAGGTGTCCCGCGAGGTTAACCTGGAAGCACTTTTCAGCAATGAGAGAGATGATGGGGGAGTTGTCCTGTGGGGGTAACAGGGAAAGCACTTACAGCAAATGAGAGAGTGAGGGGGAGTGTCCAACGCAACACAACTGTCGGATGCAAATGCTGCGTCTGCATTCGACAGTAGTGTCGTGTCGGATCAACACTGCCACTTCATCCTTCATTCTATCTCTTACCTTAGTTCCGTCACATGTATTTTGTCGCAGCGCGTTGGATCGCGACAAAAACGTCTGTGCAGTCCTACCCTAAGACAAATCTCAAAATAGTGGATTCCATGCATCTCATCTGCCCCTAATGTAAACATCTAAATCTACCGGATGCCCAGAATGCTGGCTTGGATTAAATACACATACATTTCATTATTTTTAGATCCAAGCTAATATTGCAGGCTGTTCTCCAGAATCCCAACAAAATACCTAGAATCCCTTTAACTAAACACAGGTTTAAAATTACACCTTTTCCTCCATTGTAAAAATAATAAGAAATAACAATTACTGGAATAACCAATAGAGTTTCCCTAATACCTGGAATATGCTCTCCATTATATGTTATATTCACATCATAGTCCCCTGGAAGATATGGAGTGTATTCCACACTGCAGCTGCCATCTTTGTTGTCTTTACAAGACATTTTGGATTCCGAGGGTCCTTCAACTGTAATTCCCAGACCACCAATCCCAGCCCCCCTGCAAAAAAATATTATTTGCACAATTACAAGTCAAAATATTTTGTGCCCCTGTATTGTATAGTGCGCCACTTAACCACAATCCCATTCTCCCCTGCTGCCTTTATCTGGTATACCCATTACTGTTTATAACACAAAAGCTCCTCATTGTTCATTGCCTGTATTATATCTGAGCAGAAAAGTACAGAAACAGAAATTAAAAAGTCCCCACATTTTATTATGTTGGAAGGGCAATTACAATGTTATGTTCAATGCATGACTGCTTAGTGAAATTAAAAATATATCTGGTCAAGTTTAAAATATGTTCTATTTGTGCGCCCTGCAATCAAAGGGAAGATCAAAGACAATCTTGTACAATATACAGTGAGAAATGGGAACCAAAGCTTTACGCATGAATTCTTAGTGTATATAAATATCAATCTTGTAACCAACATCAGTCTATAATTAGTGTTTATCTGCTTTTGATTTCCTGTAACTAGGCAATTTTCTGTATATATATATATATATATATATATACATATGGGTGGAAGGTGCTGTATAATTTGCCTTATTTATTATGTTGCTTATACAGTGCCAACACATTAACACACACATATTTTACACACACATCAGTCCCTGCCCCAGTAGAGTTTACAATCTAAGGAACCTACCATATTTACACACAGTAGGGTCAATTTTATTATGGACCAATTAACGTGTCTGGATGTTTTTGGCGTATGGAAGGAAAATGGAGTTCCCAGAGTGGTTTCAAGTTTTCTAAGGGGATAATTTTGCCAAGGAGCAATGGAACTAGCGTTACTAGTGAATCTAATGCTGAACTATACTGTATAAGCAAAACCCTTACAAACAATTCCAGTTAGACCGCACTTACTGAAAAGGCCAGTGTATCATCGGGTGCACGTCATGTGGCCTGTTCATCAAGGCTCCATTGTTGCATTAATTCTCTCCCAGTAGACAGCACTCCAGTTTCAATAAAACCGTCTTTATTGTGTATGGGACAGCAGCATAAAATTACAACGTTTCGAGTGGCACTCCACTCTTTGTCATGCTTGACAAAGAGTGGAGTGCCACTCGAAACGTTGTAATTTTATGCTGCTGTCCCATACACAATAAAGACGGTTTTATTGAAACTGGAGTGCTGTCTACTGGGAGAGAATTAAGCAAAACCCTTAGACCCATTTTAACTTTCTACCTCTCAAAATCATCCTGTGCAACAAAATAACTCCCTGCTGGCCACTCTAGAACGCAGATTCTAATTCTATAGTATCAGTAGTACTATTATTTACTTCACTGTACAAGTCAATAAAAACAACACAAGCCTGCCATACGGGTAGGAACGGAACTAGGCTGGGGTGTCCTCTACTAACCTTAGTAATGGACTGAGAACAAGTTGGTTGCTTGCTTCACAAGCTTCTGTGAGTCCCAGCACCTGGGCATTTCACCACGGTCAGGGGTAAGCACCCCTCTGTCACTCCTATGTTAGAATGGGCTGTTGGGGACGGCTTCATCATCATGACGGTCACCTAATTGATGAACACCTGAAACACTACAAGACATAGAGTATGGCGGTTAAAACCTTCGGCGTGGAACCTTCCAACTGCTTTGATCTGCAACTGCACAAAACAGTGATTGGATGTGTGGTAGAAAGTCATAGTCGGTTCTCTCAATGGTTACAATTTTGATAGCTGTAGGTTTTATTTAATCAGAATAAAAATAAAGTTCTGGGAATATTTTAAATGTTAAAAAAATATTTAAAATAATTAGAATAAAGTGATTAAGGACAGTGTTGGACTGGCCCACCGGATACCAGGAAAACTCCCGGTGGCCAGGTGTCAGGAGGCCCTTCTGCTGCTAAAGATTTGGCCTATTTCATGGCCATTTCCTATTTCTAGGAGAACAAAGATGCTAAATAGATGGAATAATAGATTATAGTCTGTAAAGAATAAAGACTAGGAGAGTAGAGGTTGAGTGAGGAGAAGAATAATAATAGTACTCAGAGTGGGCCCCTGGTCTATGGTTCTTTGGTGGCCCCTGGTCTAAGGTTTTTGGGTGGGCCCCTCGTGTCCCAGTCCGACAATGATTAAGGATCATGATAAAGACAAATAGCACAAGAACATGCCTGGAGCTCTGTTGGCTTACTCCCACAGTCAAGCAGGTGTTTTACTTTGTTGCCTGGATATACTGCACAGTAGGAACCAGAGTTTAATTTAGATCCAGCCCTAGGCATTGGCCCACAGCATGTCCTGTCCACTCTCCAACCAGCACAGTCTTTGCTGATTTGAGCAATGAGCGACCCTCAAAGTCCCTATGACCCTTTGTTTTTTGAAACCTTAGCAAGGCAGCTCCCCTGCTAAATGTCTAAATTTAAACGTGCAAATGAGCAAGAGCTCTGTGCACACAGAAAGCCATATGCCCGATAGTGGATTGCATGTTTAACAGTAGATCATGCAGTGTAAACAAGGAAATGATTACATTTTAAGATCGATAGACAGATTAAAAATAGAGAAGTTAGATGGATTAAAGAAGAAAAAAGTATGTGGTTTCAACAGTAAATAAAATAAACGCCAAGCACCCCCATCCTTATTCATTTTAATTGCTCCAAGAAGTGAGCATTATAGTAGTCAGACGATGGCAGCCCCTCGGTAAGGTTTTTTGGTTACTGACACAGGCCTGAGTTACAGCTGTATTTTAATTGGCTCGCAAGGCTCGAATGAATTACGATGCGAGCGTGAGGTCATAGTGTGTGTGGGGAAACTGCATTACCGGCCTTTTAAAAATCCAGACTTCTTGGAGTTCTGTATTAAAAGGGTCCATAAGTCAGTGTGTTCTACAATGTTGTATACACAAGTGATATGTCACTCTTACACTTGTGGTTATTTATTAAGCTCCAAATACCCGAAATCCCAAAAATTCGGATTTTCAGACCTTAAAAAAAACAACTTAATTTTTCAGAATTTATTTAAGTACGATGGTATGAAAACTCAGAATCCAAAAACCCGGCATCTCGGGATCCTGTATTAGTCAATAGAGAAGGTCCCAGTGTCTGCGCTGCAGTCAATACAGATATCTGATGATTTTGGGCCAAAAAGTATTTTTTGCAAAAAAGTCCTAAAAAGTTTTCGCCCAAACTTATTTTTTTGAATGATAAATAAGGTCCATTCGGGAATTCGGAGGTGCTCTGATTTTTATTTTAGAATTACTGAGATAAATTTGGAGCTTGATAAATAACCCTCTTAATGTATAATGTTGAAATTTTATAACAATCCCTCTAATTTACACATCACAAGGGCCAGAGCGTACTGAATATATAATGCTGGACAGTCTATATAACTGTAGCTTTGAGTTTCTCCAGCTGATTCAGTCTAAGGGCAATGTCATTTCCGGGAGATACCGGTTCAAAAATGTAATTAAATTGATTATTGGGAACTAGAAAAGTTATGACAAAGCTGTGCCTCCTTGGCTTAACACTGGGAGGAGAGCAGCCTACAAAAATAATTTATGCTCCGCCTATCAAGAGCGGCCAAAAAGCAGGAAACATAAAAACCAAACTCCACCTCTTTTCCTTAAAGGGGATCTGTCACCCTAAAAAATAATTCCAAATCCTGTTTTATGATGTTATTCAAGCAAAATAAACTTCACTTATACCATATACATGATTTCAATTTTATTTCTTTTAGTCTTGTAAATCACAATCACATCAAGCAGGCAGCAGCCATTTTGTTTACACTGTTAGTAAGGCAAGCTAAAATCTTGCCAAATCATGTTGATACACCATAATGGAGCACCTGATGCCCATGTACTGGCTACAAAATTAAATGTTGAAGACAGAGGGGGAATGTAAGGAGGGCAGTGACATGTACGAACTGCAGAATGGAAAGTGAAAGTAATTGCCTGCCCCGCCTCTATGACTAAGGCATAGAGGAGGACAGGCAATATATGATTGACAGCTGAAGGTTTTAAATTAGTTTATAACAGTATAGCTGCTTTAATAAAAAAATAATTTGGGTTGATTAATTTAAAAGGACTTTTATTATACATACAGTATTTTCATGAGTGGTGACAGGTCCCTTTTAATACTGATAGGAGAACAGCCAAGAAGCAGGAAGTATGGAAAGGAACAAGCCCCACCTACAAGCCCCCACCTTAATGCTGGCAGGAGAGCAGCCTATAGAGTATATTTAAGTCATGCACTTAACTATAAATTCAGTTTCCCAGGGGGATATTTATTTTGGGTAAAATTCACACTGGGTCAGGTTCAGAAACAATATGCCCCATCCTATAACAAAAAATGTGAACTAAAGGGAAATATATTTTTTTATACGATTGCTGCAAATTTAATGCTTCCTTGAACATATTATTATTATTATTATTAGCCCTGGGAAATGAATGTGCTTATATTAGGGATGCACCGAATCCAGGATTCGGTTCGGGATTCGGCCTTTTTCAGCAGGATTCCGCCGAATCCTTCTGCCCTGCCGAACCAAATCCGAATTTGCAAATTAAGGGCGGGGAGGGGAATTGCGTGACTTTTTGTCACAAAACAAGGAAGTAAAAAATGTTTTCCCCTTCCCACCCCTAATTTGCATATGCTGAATCTCTCGCAAAGGAATGGATTCGGTGCATCCCTAGCTTATATATCACATGAATTACATACATGTAACATACAGAATTACATAAACAACCGATACAAAAGGTGAGGAAGACCCTGTGCCAAAAGGCTTACAATCTAAAGGGAAAGGGAATGAGACACAAGGTGTGTAGTGGGCAACAATCGAAATAAATCAAAAATAACAGTGAGAGAAGTAGCATAGTATTACATTATGGTAGCTAAACAGAGTGAGGCTAGCTTCTCTAAAAACTGTGTTTTGAAGCAGAATCTTTTGAAGCAGAAAGGTTTGGGAGAGATCGACCAACTGTGCGAGAGAGTTCAGAGGACATTGCAAAGTCTGAATGTGAGCGTGTGAGAGGCTAAGCAGAGAAGAGCTGAGGAGCAGGTCAGTAGCGTCAGTAGCAGGAGCGTAGTGAACATCTTGGTGCAGTACTACAGCATGAGTTCAAGATGTAGAGGGACAGATTATTTGAAGTAGTAGAACTCTTGAATGTCAGGATTATCCAAAAATTTAAAGAAATATTCCTAGCCAAGTAAATATCTGTATTATACTGGCTTTAAAATGAGTTTTGCTTGAATGGCCATCCACACAGCATGAAGAAATATAACCAGTGTATCAAGGTATATTCTTTCTCTCAATACTGTTACCTTTTTCAAGGGAGTTATCCCACAAAGTAAGTCCATCCGCCATTATCTCTCTAACGTAATCAGGTGGACGCACCGACGCGGAATTAGTGATTTTCGGTTATCGACGTATCGCCCAGTTTTGGCTAGTGATTTGGCATCCACGGTAAGTCTGTGTAGCTTCTCATTAAAAACCCTGCGATGGAAGAAGAATGGCAATCACCCAGCAAAAACACGCAATCAAAATGAATGTATCCTAAATTCATTTTATTCCCCACCATACAATCCATAGACAGGAACTGCACAATTCTGCTTGTTGAGTAAAACATTCCATCTGCCCTTGAAGGTGCGTCACCTTGTGTTCACCGTGCATTGTCTATACTATTGATAATTTAAGCAAACTTTCCAATGTCGTCTTTATTTTTTCATTTTATTAGTTTGAATAATTTGCCGCTCTTCTTCTACCGCTTCCACGCTTTCAAATGGAATCACTGACCCAATCTAAAACACAAAATGCTGTGTTAAGGCACAAAATGTATTTTTGTCGCTACTTTTTAATCTATTCAACTTTCTTTCTCACATCATACTTAAAGTGAAACAACCCCTTATAATAACGGAAAAGCCCAGCAAATGGCCAGCTTGTACAGAATGATAAGAATTCTGGATTCCCATCTAGTGATTGTGTGCTTTGATTTCTCAGACCAGCACACCTAACCCGCCCCCCTAGCCCGCCGGCATCCCACTTCCGTTCTTTAAGACCAGCCCACCCCCAATCACGAAAAGAGGGCGGGGCGAAGCAAGCATCGTCTATAAAAGACAAATCGGGATGCATTTGAGCTCATCCCCACGCTGCCGGCACGAAAAGCATGAACGGCCCAAACCGCGCCAACCCTGCGGCTATTGACAGCCCGCACATCACTAGTCGCCAGTTCTACTCTGTACGGTGATCAAGTTGTGTCCCTGCAGCAAAAGCAAGCGCATCTATCCTGATTTTTTCAACTCTGGTACTGATAAAGTTATTGAGGAATTTCAATTAGCTGCCCGAGCACCTTCCTCCCTCTGATTTTCTGTATGTTCCAAGGGATCAAGCATCATACTAATTGAACTAAGTGGAGTATAACAATGCAATCTCCCATTCAGCGGTCTAATGGCACATAGATGCACCGAATAATATCGTTATCAAACAAATTCTGTGCATTTTCGGACGGTATTGGCAGATGAGCCGACCGATATCGGGCAGAAGACTTGGGCCTGCCGAAAATTTTGATGGGCACCAACATGCGCCATGTTAGTGCTGATCATCAGAACAGGCAGAATTCTTCATTTTTCTATCTGTATAATCTCGG
>NC_054378.1:127622163-127774414 GCF_017654675.1 Xenopus laevis | reverse complement strand
AAACAGTAAAAACAAAAACATTTGTCTTTCTGTGCAGTAGAGTTTGCCCTCACGATTACCCAAAGCCCAGGGCGCTTCCCAAATGGCAAAATTCCATCAGCAGAAGAAGCCCAAACTATGTGAAAAATGTCCCTTACAACACCGGCCTAGCGTTCCATATGGAAAGTCTATTTCTCATGTCCAGTAGTAAAGCAAAGGCAAGCTAGAACTCCAGCTACAACGCACGCAATGCACATAAACTGTACATCAGATTTAGTTTTCAGCTCTCGGCAGGAGTTCCTTTCTGGAATCCCATGAGCCATAGCAGCTTACCAAACACAAAGGGCTACTGTCTTGAATCTGTGGCACAGTAGCCACGCATTGTATATGTCAGCTCACTCAATTGCATTGGACAGCCTGCTGCCTGGAAGGTGCATTCCCACGACATGGTTAAAAAGCCTGTGCCCAGTCATGTAAAAACAATATCAGTGCCTGGGGTTCTGAGCAGAAAATGTATTTGTACTTGGGGGGAAAGAATTTGTTGCTCTGATTTACCAATTTTATATCAGGCTGGAGGGGGTATCAAGAGATTAGACGGGCAACATTTTGCAGCATAAAGATTAAAGTGTCATGCGTTTTCTCTTAAACACAGGGCTGCTTATTGTATGCAAGAACATTCCATTGGAATATTTGTGGGAGGTATCTATCTATATATCTCTATATCTCTCTCTCTATATATAACAAACAAGGGAAAGTTGTGCTCACCACTAATTTTTAAAACCATTAGGCGGGGGTGCAATGAGGGTGTGACCACAAAATACATATAGACAAATACAAGATTCCTCTGCACTCAACCCATTATCAATATATTTAAGACAGAGACATTTTGTGCTACTGCTACTGAAAAATGCCAAGTTTGGGAGTTTTACTTTGAAAGCAGCAAGTAAGTTGCAGGTAAAACTTAGTCCCTTTGTAAAATGTATAATGAAGCAACAGAATTCTTAATGAATCAGATAAAATTAAGCGTAGGACTGGCCAGTTATGGGATGACTATGACGTAGTTGTTCAGCTTAAATATATTGTAATATATGGACAAACAATCCCTGTTTTGTTTAAAGGGTAAGGCATTTTTCAGTAGCAGTAGCACAAAATGTCTCTGTCTTATATATATTGATAATGGGTTGAGTGCAGAGGACTCTTGTATTTGTCTATATGTATTTTGTGGTCACACCCTCATTGCACCCCCGCCTAATGGTTTCAAAAATTAGTGGTGAGCACAAGTTTCCCTTGTTTGTTATAGTTATACTATGTTCACTTTTAGTATGTTATACTATGACTAATTCTAAGCAACTTTTCAAATGGTCTTTATTGTTTTATAGTTTTTGAATTATTCGCCTTCTTCTTCTGACACTTTTCAGCTTTCATATGGGGGTCACTGAACTCATCTAAAAAACAAATGCTCTGTAAGGCTACAAATGTATTGTTATTGCTACTTTTTATTACTGATCCTTCTATTCAGGCCTCTCCTATTCATATTCCAGTCTCTTATTTAAATCTAATTTGGTCCCTAGCAACCAGACTGCTGAGGGATGCACTGAATCCACTATTTTGGATTCGGCTGAACCCCCGAATCCTTCGCGAAAGATTCAGCCTAATACCAACCCAAAGCTGAGTCCTAATTTGCATATGTAAATTAGGGTTGGGAAGGGGAAAACATTTTTCCCTTGTATTGTGACAAAAAGTCACGCAATTTATCTCCCCGTCCCTAATTTGCATATGCAAATTAGGATTCGGAATAGGTTCGGCAGGGCAGAAGGATTAGGGCTAATCCGAATCCTGCTGAAAAAGGACACATTCTGGCCGAATCCCGAACCGAATCCTGGATTCGGTGCATCCCTACTAAAAAGCTAAATAACTCAAAAGTAGGAATGCACCAAATACACTATTTTGGATTCGGCTGAACCCCCGAATCCTTCGTGAAAGATCTGGCCGAATACCAAACCCTAATTTGCATATGCAAATAATGTGAGGTTATTTAAGAAAAAATTTGAACGTCCCTCCGAAAAAACCTCGAATTTCAAGAAGGCTATTAACATCTTCAAATGGCTCAACGGACCTCTGCCATTGACTTGTACATGAACTCAGCAGAGTTTAGGAGGTGAATATTCGAATTAGGACTGTTTCCATGGTCGAGGTTTGATAAATCTCACATTTGAATTTACATTCGAACAGGGTCGGACTGGGGGGCCCACCAGGACTGCTGTCCAGGGCCCCCCTATTGTGACGCGCCTCTCAGTGGGCATGCACTGTAGAGGGGGTCTGGGGTAGAGGGGGTCTGGCCCGGCAGGGGCCCATGAGGGTCGGGGCTCACTGGGTTTTTTCCTCGTGTCCCGCCAGGCCAGTCTGACCCTGCATTTGAATAGGGGGATTAACATTTGAATGTGTGAATTTTGACACCAATAAAAATTTGAAAATTATAATTTACTATTCGACCCTTAATAAATCTGCCTTTAAAGGAGACGTCAACCCTTTAAAACCTGTACCCCACCCCACAGAGGCCCCCTCCCCCCAGCCTAACTGCCCCATTCTTTATACTTACCCCTCAGTGCAGATTCTGGCATCGGAGTTCCACACAGCCATCTTCTGTGTCTTCTGGCGCTTCGGCAATTTTCGTGAGTTTCGGCACAGTCGCAGTTGTCGCGAACCAGCAAAATGCACCAACTGTGCATGCGCCAACATGCCGATCTCCCACTCAGCTTGCTGAAGACCCGGAAGATGGCTGCGTGGAACTCCTATTCCAGAATCTGCACGAGGGTTATTTATAAAGTATAGGGCATTTCCCCGGGGGGGGAGTTAGGCTGGGGGGGAGTCTCCATGGTGTGGGGGTACGGGTTTTTTTCTTAAATGGTTGACTTCTCCTTTAAATGTAATTTAGACTACACCGTTAAAACATGCTAACAGCACTGTAGAGCTGTGATATGTCCATATAGTCTGCCCCATGTAAGATAACCTAAATGTAATGACAAAAGCCCTTTTCCTCTGAATGATCCCTGTGTGATTTATGAATGTATTGCTCTACTTATGCTTTAAGTGAGGCTACAGTGGAAATATTGCTGCATTGTGACCTCACATGAACCTATATTTGTATCTGATCACAGGATTTTCCCTGGACGTACGAACAGATGAAAAGAATAACAAGACTCATAAGGGATCTGCTTGATGTTTTCCTGACTGACATTATACAGGACACCAGGGATACTTCCGACAATATCCCACTCCCCCTCCCACATTCCCCCCTGTAGTGTGGCCTTCGGAGGGATATTTATAAAAAAAAAAAGCATGGCTTCCATCTGTTGGAAACTAGAACTCCCAGCTCCCCCAGCCAGCCTTAGTTCACAACAACTAAAGGGAGGAAGGCCAAAGGAATGAGGCATAGGAAAGAAATGGCAAACCTTTAAATGCTATTGTTTTTTTATTTTCTTTTTGTCATTGTCTAATGGAAATATTAAATTTGACCTGTAGATAAACTAGGGATGCACCGAATCCACTATTTTGGATTCGGCCGAACCCCCGAATCCTTTTCGAAAAATTTGGCGGAATAACAAACCCAAATCCTAATTTGCATATGAAAATTAGGGGTGGGAAGGTGAAATTTTTTTTTACTTCCTTGTTTTGTGACAAAAAGTTACACAATTTCCCTCCACGACCCTAATTTGCATATGCAAATTAGGATTCGGTTCGGCCGGGGAGAAGGATTTGGCCGAATCCTGGCGAATCCCAGATTCGGTGCATCCCTAAAATAAACTCTGAAATTGAGTTGTATTTACTATGAGCCACCCAACTTGGCTTTTTTTGTGTGGAATTTGTGAAATGAAATAGCTAGAGCAGTTTGTACATTATTCATACAAAGACAAATCTACTTCTTTGGTGTCACACTTTGGCCAGATCAGCAGTTAAACTCTGATAATGATGGCAAACTGACCCCCCCCATAGGATTGGTAACTAAACAAATCTGCAACATACCCTAATAGATGAAAGTTACCAAGAGAATCGGATTTTTTAGTCTAGAATACACGGTTTGCCCTTATTTATCAATAAAAAAAACTTGAAAAAAAATCGGATCAGGAAAAAACGCAGCCTTTTTGGATTGTCGGGGTTTGACACTGGTTTTTCCTCCGAAACTAAAATTTTTAGTTGTTTTCGGGCTTCAAACGGGAAAAATTTGGGGTTGAGTTTGAGTTTTTGAGGAAAAAAAAGCGTCAACCCCTGAAAACTCTGAACATTTCTTGAGGTTAAGGGGACATCTGCCATTGACTTTTACATGAATTCGGCAGGTTTTTAGATGGCGTATTTTTGGATTCGGACTTGAAACAGCTCATTGCATAATAAATCCGCCCTGACGCCACAAAAAAATTGCACATTAATAAATATCCACCTGAGAGTTGCAGGTTAACAAGATACAGAAGGTGAAAGGCTCAACATTTATGTTCTGGAAAATGATTATCTTAATTTGGTGTATTGACAGGTCAAAATCTCTTTTAGACCCAGTTTGGAGACATGACAAAGCCCAGACACACACACACAGTTATGATTGGCTCAGAAAGAACATGGATGTATTAACTGGTGTTGTCTCTCAGGGTTGCTTACCTCTTGGTCCCGTCACCTGCACTGCCAGGGGAGCAATTCCAGCTTTGCTGCTATTCACAGTAAACTGCTGGGGGATATTTGCTCGTACTGCTGTGCCCAGCCCAGGCCCAGATGTCTTGACCTTGCCGGGATCCACAACATCTTTCACTGGTACTCTGAATGGACTGCCTGCAAAGTATATACAGAGAAAAATGTAAGTCTGCAGGAGCAAAGGCTCATAGTAGGACAACATTCAGCTTTCTAGAACACAAGTGTTTCCTCCAACAAATACTTCAATGGTGGAGGGGAGGATAGGTCCATTAAGAGAGCATGATGGGAAGTGTCCTGTGAGGTAACCAGGAAATACTTACAGCAAATGAGAGAGTGAGGGGGAGTATCCTGTGAGGTAACCAGGAAGTACTTACAGCAAATGAGAGAGTGAGGGGGATGTGAGGTAACCAAGCACTTACAGGGGGAGTGTCCCATGTGGTAACCAGGAAGCATTTACAGCAAATGAGAGTGAAGGGGAGTGTCCTGTGAGGTAACCAGGAAGTACTTACAGCAAATGAGAGAGTGAGGGGGAGTGTCCTGTGAGGTAACAGGGAAGCACTTACAGCAAATGAGAGAGTGAGGGGGAGTGTCCTGTGAGGCAGGAAGTACTTACAGCAAATGAGAGCATGAGGGGAGTGTCCTGTGAGGTAACCAGGAAGTACTTACAGCAAATGAGAGAGTGAGGGAGAGTGTCCTGTGAGGTAACCAGGAAGTACTTACAGCAAACGAGAGTGAGGGGGAGTGTCCTGTGAGGTAACCGGGAAGTACTTACAGCAAATGAGAGAGTGAGGGGGAGTGTCCTGTGAGGTAACTGGGAAGCACTTTCAGCAAATGAGAGAGTGAGGGGGAGTGTCCTGTGAGGTAACCTGGAAGCACTTTCAGTAAATGAGAGAGTGAGGGAGAGTGTCCCGTGAGGTAACCTGGAAGCACTTTCAGCAAATGAGAGTGAGGTGGAGTGTCCTGTGAGTAGGGTTGCCACCTTTTATAAAAAAATTTAATGGCTGCTGGGGGGCGGGGCCTCAACGGGGCAGGACGTGATGTCAAAAGGGGCGGGACGTGACATCAAAAGGGGCAGGGCCACAGACACCATGGACGTAGAAGAGGCAAAAGAAAAGGTAAGTTGCAGGGGATTGGGGGCAGGCCGAGGGCTCCTTTTAATCGTATTACAACTTTACCGGCAGCTACATTGCCGGTAAATTTGTAATAACGGCCCCGGCCTTGGCAGGTATTTTACCGGCTAGGCCGGTAAAATACCGGGCGGGTGGCAACCCTACACGTGAGGTAACCTGGAAGCACTTTCAGCAAATGAGAGAGTGAGGGGAGTGTCCCGTGAGGTAACCAGGAAGTACTTACAGCAAATGAGAGAGTGAGGGGAGTGTCCTGTGAGGTAACCAGGAAGTACTTTCAGCAAATGAGAGAGTGAGGGGAGTGTCCCGTGAGGTAACCAGGAAGCATTTACAGCAAATGAGAGAGTGAAGGGGGAGTGTCCTGTGAGGTAACCAGGAAGTACTTACAGCAAATGAGAGAGTGAAGGGGAGTGTCCTGTGAGGTAACCAGGAAGTACTTACAGCAAATGAGAGAGTGAGGGGGAGTGTCCTGTGAGGTAACCAGGAAGTACTTACAGCAAATGAAAGAGTGAGGAGGAGTGTCCTGTGAGGTAACCAGGAAGTACTTACAGCAAATGAGAGTGAGGGGGGGAGTGTCCTGGTAGGTAACCAGGAAGCATTTACAGCAAATGAGAGAGTGAATGGGGAGTGTCCTGTGAGGTAACCAGGAAGTACTTACAGCAAATGAGAGAGTGGGGGAGTGTCCCGTGAGATAACCTGGAAGCACTTTCAGCAATGAGAGAGTGAGGGGAGTGTCCTGTGAGGTAACCAGGAAACACTTATAGCTAATGAGAGAGTGAGGGGGAGTGTCCTGTGAGGTAACCGGGAAACACTTACAGCTAATGAGAGTGAGGGGAGTGTCCGACGCAACACAACTGTCGGATGCAAATGCTGCGTCTGCATTCGACAGTAGTGTCGCGTCGGAACAACACTGCCACTTCATCCTTCATTCTATCTCTTACCTTAGTTCCGTCACATGTATTATTTTGCAGCGCGTCGGATTGCGCCGAAAACGTCTGTGCAGTCCTACCCTAAGCCAAATCTCAAAATAGTGGATTCCATGCATCTCATCTGCCCCTAATGTAAAAATCTAAATCTACCGGATGCCCAGAATGCTGGCTTGGGTTAAATACACATACATTTCATTATTTTTAGATCCAAGCTATTTTTGCAGGCTGTTCTCCAGAATCCCAACAAAATACCTAGAATCCCTTTAACTAAACACAGGTTTAAAATGACACCTTTTCCTCCATTGTAAAAATAATAAGAAATAACAATTACTGGAATAACCAATAGAGTTTCCCTAATACCTGGAATATGCTCTCCATTATATGTTATATTCACATCATAGTCCCCTGGAACATATGGAGTGTATTCCACACTGCAGCTGCCATCTTTGTTGTCTTTACAAGACATTTTGGATTCCGAGGGTCCTTCAACTGTAATTCCCAGACCACCAATCCCAGCCCCCCTGCAAAAAAAATATTATTTGCACAATTACAAGTCAAAATATTTTGTGCCCCTGTATTGTATAGTGCTCCACTTAACCACAATCCCATTCTCCCTGCTGCCTTTATCTGGTATACCCATTACTGTTTTAACACAAAAGCTCCTCATTGTTCATTGCCTGTATTATATCTGAGCAGAAAAGTACAGAAACAGAAATTAAAAAGTCCCCACATTTTATTATGTTGGAAGGGCAATTACAATGTTGTGTTCAATGCATGACTGCTTAGTGAAATTAAAAATATATCTGGTCAAGTTTAAAATATGTTCTATTTGTGCGCCCTGCAATCAAAGGGAAGATCAAAGACAATCTTGTACAATATACAGTGAGAAATGGGAACCAAAGCTTTACGCATGAATTCTTAGTGTATATAAATATCAATCTTGTAACCAACATCAGTCTATAATTAGTGTTTATCTGCTTTTGATTTCCTGTAACTAGGCAATTTTCTGTATATATATATATATATATATATATATATATATATATATATATATATATATATATATATATATATATACACATATGGGTGGAAGGTGCTGTATAATTTGCCTTATTATTTATGTTGCTTATACAGTGCCAACACATTAACACACACATATTTTACACACACATCAGTCCCTGCCCCAGTAGAGCTTACAATCTAAGGAACCTACCATATTTACACACAGTAGGGTCAATTTTATTATGGGCCAATTAACGTGTCTGGATGTTCTTGGCGTATGGAAGGAAAATGGAGTTCCCAGAGTGGTTTCAAGTTTTCTAAGGGGATAATTTTGCCAAGGAGCAATGGCACTAGCGTTACTAGTGAATCTAATGCTGAACTATACTGTATAAGCAAAACCCTTACAAACAATTCCAGTTAGACCGCACTTACTGAAAAGGCCAGTGTATCATCGGGTGCACGTCATGTGGCCTGTTCATCAAGGCTCCATTGTTGCATTAATTCTCTCCCAGTAGACAGCACTCCAGTTTCAATAAAACTGTCTTTATTGTGTATGGGACAGCAGCATAAAATTACAATGTTTCGAGTGGCACTCCACTCTTTGTCATGCTTGACAAAGAGTGGAGTGCCACTCGAAACGTTGTAATTTTATGCTGCTGTCCCATACACAATAAAGACGGTTTTATTGAAACTGGAGTGCTGTCTACTGGGAGAGAATTAAGCAAAACCCTTAGACCATTTTACTTTCTACCTCTCAAAATCATCCTGTGCAACAAAATAACTCCCTGCTGGCCTTAGAACGCAGATTCTATTCTATTAGTATCATAGTATATTATTTAATTCATGTACAAGTCAATAAAAACAACAAAGTGCATCCGGTAGGAATGGAACTAGGCTGGGGGTGTCCTCTACTAACCTTGTAATGATCTGAGAACAAGTTTGGCTTGCTTGTCACAGCTTCTGTGAGGTCCCGAGCACCTTGGGCGCTTTCACACGGTCAGGGTAGCACCCCTCTGTCACTCCTACTTTGAATGGGCTGTTGGGGACGGCTTCATCATTCATAGGTCACCTTAATTGTATGGAACACCTGAAACATCAAACATAGAGTATGCGGTTTGTAAACTTGGCGTGGGAACTTCCAACTGCTTTTGATCTGCAACTCACAAAACAGTGATTGGATGTGTGGTAGAAAGTCATGTCGTTCCTTCTCAATGGTTACAATTTGATAGCTGTAGGGTTTATTTTAATCAGAATAAAAATAAAGTTCTGGGAATATTTTAAATGTTAAAAAATATTTAAAATAATTAGAATAAAAGTGATTAAGGACAGTGTTGGACTGGCCCACCGGGATACCAGGAAAACTCCTGTGGGCCCAGGTGTCCAGGAGGCCCTGTCGGCTGCTAAAGATTTTGGCCTATTTCATGGCCATTTCGTATTTCTTAGGGAGAACCAAAGAGTGCCTAAATACCAGTAGATGGAATAATAGATTATAGTATGTAAAGAAAAGAGACTAGGAGAATAGAGGTTGAGTGAGGAGAGGAAGATAATAATTAGTACTCAGAGTGGGCCCCTGGTCTATGGTTCTTTGGTGGGCCCCTGGTCTAAGGTTTTTGGGTGGGCCCCTCGTGTCCTAGTCCGACAATGATTAAGGATCATGATAAAGACAAATAGCAACAAGAACATGCCTGGAGCTCTGTTGGCTTACTCCCACAGTCAAGCAGGTGTTTTTACTTTGTTGCCTGGATAACTGCACAGTAGGAACCAGAGTTTAATTTAGATCCAGCCCTAGGCATTGGCCCACAGCATGTCCTGTCCACTCTCCAACCAGCACAGTTCTTTGCTGATTGAAGCAATGAGCGACCCTCAAAGTCCCTATGACCCTTTGTTTTTGAAAACCTTAGCAAGGCAGCTCCCCTGCTAAATTTAAACGTGCAAATGAAGCAAGAGCTCTGTGCACACAGAAAGCCATATGCCCGATAGTGGATTGCATGTTTAACAGTAGATCATGCAGTGTAAACAAGGAAATGATTACATTTAAGATCGATAGACCAGATTAAAAATAGAGAAGTTAGATGGATTAAAGAAGAAAAAAGTATGTGGTTTCAACAGTAAATAAAATAAACGCCAGGCACCCCCATCCTTATTCATTTTAATTGCTCCAAGAAGTGAGCATATAGTAGTCAGACGATGGCAGCCCCTCGGTAAGGTTTCTTGGTTACTGACACAGGCCTGAGTTACAGCTGTATTTTAATTGGCTCGCAAGGCTCGAATGAATTACGATGCGAGCGTGAGGTCATAGTGTGTGTGGGGGGGAAACTGCATTACCGGCCTTTTAAAATCCAGACTTCTTGAGTTCTGTATTAAAAGGGTCCATAAGTCAGTGTGTTCTACAATGTTGTATACACAAGTGATATGTCACTCTTACACTTGTGGTTTATTTATTAAGCTCCAAATACCCGAAATCCAAAAAATTCGGATTTTCAGACCTTTAAAAAAAAACAACTTATTTTTCAGAATTATTTAAGTACGATGGTATGAAAACTCAGAATCCAAAACCCGGCATCTCGGGGTCCTGTATTAGTCAATAGGAAGGTCCCAGTGTCTGCGCTGCTGTCAATACAGATATCTGATGATTTTGGGCCAAAAGTATTTTTGCAAAAAAGTCCTAAAAAGTTTTCGCCCAAACTTTTTTGTTTGAATATAAATAAGGTCCATTCGGGAATTCGGAGGTGCTCTGATTTTATCTTAGAATTACTGAGATAAATTTGGAGCTTGATAAATAACCCTCTAATGTATAATGTTGAAATTTTATAACAATCCCTCTAATTTACACATCACAAGGGCCAGAGCGTACTGAATATATAATGCTGGACAGTCTATATAACTGTAGCTTGAGTTTCTCCAGCTGATTCAGTCTAAGGGCAATGTCATTTCCGGGAGATACCGGTTCAAAAATGTAATTAAAATTGATTATTGCGGAACTAGAAAAGTTATGACAAAGCTGTGCCTCCTTGGCTTACACTGGGAGGAGAGCAGCCTACAAAAAATAATTATGCTCCGCCTATCAAGAGCATCCAAAAAGCAGGAAACATAAAAAACCAAACTCCATCTCTTTTCCTTAAAGGGGATCTGTCACCCTAAAAAATAATTTCAAATCCTGTTTTATGATGTTATTCAAGCAAAATAAACTTCACTTATACCATATACATGATTTCAATTTTATTTCTTTTAGTCTTGTAAATCACAATCACATCAAGCAGGCAGCAGCCATTTTGTTTACACTGTTAGTAAGGCAAGCTAAAATCTTGCCCAAATCATGTTGATACACCATAATGGAGCACCTGATGCCCATGCACTGGCTACAAAATTAATGGGGGGAATGTAAGGAGGGCAGTGACATGTACGAACTGCAGAATGGAAAGTGAAGTAATTGCCTGCCCCGCCTCTATGACTAAGGCTTAAAAGAGGGACAGGCAATATATGATTGACAGCTGAAGGTTTTAAATTAGTTTATAACCAGTATAGCTGCTTTAATAAAAAAAATAATTTGGTTGATTAATTTAAAAGGACTTTTATTATACATACAGTATTTTCATGAGTGGATGACAGGTCCCTTTTAATACTGATAGGAGAACAGCCAAGACGCAGGAAGTATGGAAAGGAACAAGCCCCACCTACAAGCCCCCTACCTTAATGCTGGCAGGAGAGCAGCCTATAGAGTATATTTAAGTCATGCACTTAACTATAAATTCAGTTTCCGAGGGGATATTTATTTTGGGTAAAATTCACACTGGGTCAGGTTCAGAAACAATGTGCCCCATCCTATAACAAAAAATGTTGAACTAAAGGAAATATATTTTTTTATACAATTGCTGCAAATGTAATGCTTCCTTGAACATATTATTATTATTATTATTATTATTAGCCCTGTGAAATGAATGTGCTTATATTAGGGATGCACCGAATCCAGGATTCGGTTCGGGATTCGGCCTTTTTCAGCAGGATTCCGCCGAATCCTTCTGCCCTGCCGAACCCAAATCCGAATTTGCATATGCAAATTAAGGCGGGGAGGGGAATTGCATGACTTTTTGTCACAAAACAAGGAAGTAAAAATGTTTTCCCCTTCCCACCCCTAATTTGCATATGCTGAATCTCTCGCAAAGGAGTGGATTTCGGTGCATCCCTAGCTTATATATCACATGAATTACATAACATGTAACATACAGAATTACATAAATAACAACCGATACAAAAGGTGAGGAAGACCCTGTGCCAAAAGGCTTACAATCTAAAGGGAAAGGGAATGAGACACAAGGTGTGGTTAGTGGGCAACAATCGAAATAAATCAAAATAAGCAGGTGAGAGATATAGCATAAGGTATTACATATGGTAGCTAAACAGAGTGAGGCTAGGCTTCTCTAAATAACTGTGTTTTTAAAGAGATCTTTTGAAAGCAGAAAGTTTGGGAGAGAGTCGGACCAACTGTGGGAGAGAGTTCCAGAGGAGGAGTGCAGCCCTTGCAAAGTCTTGAATGTGAGCGTGTGAGGAGTAATGAGAGAAGAGTTGAGGAGCAGGTCAGTAGAGGAGCATAGTGAACAGATCTACAGATGAGTTCAGAGATGTAGGGAGGGACAGAGTTAAGAAGTGCTTTGAATGTCAGGGATATATCCAAAAAGATTTAAAGAAATATTCCTATGCCAAGTAAATATCTGTATTATACTGGCTTTAAAATGAGTTTGCTTGAATGGCATCCACACAGCATGAAGAAATATAACCAGTGTATCAGATGTATATCTTTCCTTCAATACGTTACCTTTTTCAAAGGGAGTGTACTCCACAAAGTAAGTTCCATCTCCATTATCTCTTAGAACATAATCGGTGGACGCACCGGACGGATTAGTGATTTGGTTTCGACGTGATCGCCTCCAGTTTTGGCTAGTGATTTGCATCCACGGTAAAGTCTGTTGTAGCTTCTCTAAAAACCCCTGCGATGGAAGAAAATGGCAATCACCCAGCAAAACACACAATCAAAATGAATGTATCCCGAAATTAATTTTATTGCGCCACCATGACAATCCATAGACAGGAACTTCACATTCTGCTTTTGAGTAAAACATTCCATCTGCCCTTGAAGGTGCGGTTCACCTTTGTGTTCACCGTTGTATGTTATACTATTACTAATTCTAAGCAACTATTCAATTGGTCTTTATTTTTTCATTTTTATTAGTTTTTGAATAATTTGCCTTCTTCTTCTGACCCTTTCCAGCTTTCAAATGGGGATCACTGACCCCATCTAAAACACAAATGCTCTGTAAGGCTACAAATGTATTTTTGTTGCTACTTTTTATTATTCAACTTTCTTTCTCTACATCATACTTAAAGGTGAACAACCTATTTTAATAACCTGGAAAAGCCAGCAAATGCCAGCTTTGTACAGAATGATAAGAATTCTGGAGTCCCCAGTAGTGATGTGTGGTTTGGGATTTCCCCGACCAGCACCCGACCCTAACCCGCCCTCCCTTAGCCCGCCTGCATCCGCACTTCCGGGTTGCTTTTATAGACCCGCCCACCCCATCACAAAAGAGGCGCGGCGAGCAAGTGCATCGTCTATAAAAGACAAATCTGGATGGCATTTGAGCTCATCCCGCACCTGCGAAGAAGCATGAGAGGTCGGCCCAAACCCGCCAGACCTGCGGCTATTGGACCAGCCCGCACATCACTAGTCGCCAGTGTCTACTCTGTTACGGCTGATCAGAGTTGGTGGGTCCCCGCCAGCAAAAAGCAAGCTGCATCTATCTGATTTGTTTCAAGCTCTGGGTACTGATAAAGTTATTGAGGAATTATCAATTATGTGCCCAGCACCTTCCTCCTCTGTTTTCTGTATGTTCCAAGGGATCAAGATCATACTAATTGGAACTAAGTGGGAGTTTAACACTGCAATCTCCCATTCAGCGGTCTAAAGGTGGCCATAGATGCACCAATAATATCGTATGAAACAAACTTTTGTGCGATTTTCGGAGCGTGTATGGTGGCAGATGAGCCGACCGATATCGGCAGAAGACTTGGGCTGGCCGGAAAATTTTGATTGGGCACCCAAACATCGCCCATTGTTAGTGCTGAATCATCAGATACAGGCAGAATTCTATTGTTTCTATCTGTATATCTGACGATTCAGCTCCACACGTGTGTATTGAAAAGAACAATTTTTCCTGTAAAGAGCGTAATTGTTACGTCTATGGCCTTATGTGTCATAGAATTTATGAAAAAGTTCACCTTAACAGCTAACCCTATCAGGGTTATCAAATTTGCTTACCTTTTTCTTTAATTCCTGGTCCGAACACTTTAATATTACTGGTATCCACAGCTGGATCAACTTTAACTCGGGCAGGGAACTTTGGCACTTGATCTCCACCGTATTTCAATGCCAGTGTATACATGCCAGCAAAAAGTGGCACGTAGGTGACTGTGTATGTCCCGTCTTTGTTATCCTGTACATTAACCTCCGCTTGTGACCCAGAATCAGAGACAGACTCAACTGCCAGGTCACCTGGTCCTGCTTGGGAACAGTCCACATGAATCAAGCCAGTTTCTCCTACTTTGCCATGCTCGAGGCCTGGACCCGTGGCGATTACTTTGGAAGGATCAAAGGGCATTTCAACATTTGCTTGAAAAGGTGACCCCGGAATGTGGGTTTCCTCAAACAGGATGTTAACAAAATATTCTCCTGGTGTAGTAGGGAGGTAGGAGACAGAACATGTGCCATCGCCATTGTCAGAACATTCAATCTTCGCTTCACAAGGTCCTTCAACAGTTAGACCCAAACCACCAGTTCCAGCTCCTTTTGTATCAATGGTAAACTCGGCAGGTTTTCCAACAAGACCACCTTTGAGACCTGGTCCATAGGCCTTCACCTAAATAGAAAGTTGCCCATTGGGCAGACAAAACAAGAGTTACAAAAATATAGACCAAAATAGATCTCTGGACCATAGTTTGCATGTACTGAACTTTGATATATCCTTGGACAGAAACCCTAAGTTTTTAATGGGAGTTTTACTTCAAAAACAACAAGAGGGACTGTAAGTTTGACAAGCCTAATAAAGCGTTACTATCTCCCTTCTGTCCTGCTGCTTCCATCCACAGTACAGACTACCCCCCCTTATCCTGAGGGGCCCCACTATCCCCTATAGGAATCACTAAGGAAACGGTTGGCCATGCCTTTTTGTGTTGACTTGCATCCTGTGATTAATACAAATAGTCTGCATCAAAACCTTGAAATCCCTTATAATCTGATATCTTCTGGTAACGTAAATATGAATTAGTCCTGCAACTCAATCAAGGACTGATAACAGTATTATACCCCTTAAAGTATATCAGACACTTGCCCTGTTGGGAACTTCTTGATCTACATGCCACTGAACAGAATGGCCCAAAAAGCCATTGCCATTAAAGTCTATGGTTGACTTTACACTGGCTGAACATTGTTGGCTTAAATGTAACAAAGGCCTCTCTCACTGGAGGATTTCTGTACCTCATGGGAACATGAAGAAATAAAAGCGTGGAAGGTATTACAGCTAAGCCGTGCCAATTAATTTTTGTTACAAATCCATGTTTTCCATCAATGCATCAGCACACATCAAGCACATGTAACACTCTGCAGAGCACCAGGCACTTAGCTGGGTTACACTCTTGGGGTATCTCAAATCCCAGGTCTGTACAGAATATGATTAACATGGAGCTCACTTGTTGTGACTTGTGATAAATTCTCACTTTGGGGTCACACATACAGTGGTGTGAAAAACTATTTGCCCCCTTCCTGATTTCTTATTCTTTTGCATGTTTGTCACACAAAATGTTTCTGATCATCAAACACATTTAACTATTAGTCAAAGATAACACAAGTAAACACAAAATGCAGTTTTTAAATGAGGGTTTTTATTATTTAGGGAGAAAAGAAATCCAAACCTGTGTGAAAAAGTAATTGCCCCCTGAACCTAATAACTGGTTGGGCCACCCTTAGCAGCAATAACTGCAATCAAGCGTTTGCGATAACTTGCAATGAGTCTTTTACAGCGCTCTGGAGGAATTTTGGCCCACTCATCTTTGCAGAATTGTTGTAATTCAGCTTTATTTGAGGGTTTTCTAGCATGAACCGCCTTTTTTAAGGTCATGCCACAACATCTCAATAGGATTCAGGTCAGGACTTTGACTAGGCCACTCCAAAGTCTTCATTTTGTTTTTCTTCAGCCATTCAGAGGTGGATTTGCTGGTGTGTTTTGGGTCATTGTCCTGCTGCAGCACCCAAGATCGCTTCAGCTTGAGTTGACGAACAGATGGCCGGACATTCTCCTTCAGGATTTTTTGGTAGACAGTAGAAATCATGGTTCCATCTATCACAGCAAGTCTTCCAGGTCCTGAAGCAGCAAAACAACCCCAGACCATCACACTACCACCACCATATTTTACTGTTGGTATGATGTTCTTTTTCTGAAATGCTGTGTTACTTTTACGCCAGAATGTAACGGGACGCGCACCTTCCAAAAAGTTCAACTTTTGTCTCGTCGGTCCACAAGGTATTTTCCCAAAAATCTTGGCAATCATTGAGATGTTTTTTAGCAAAATTGAGACGAGCCTTAATGTTCTTTTTGCTTAAAAGTGGTTTGCGCCTTGGAAATGTGCCATGCAGGCCGTTTTTGCCCAGTCTCTTTCTTATGGTGGAGTCGTGAACACTGACCTTAATTGAGGCAAGTGAGGCCTGCAGTTCTTTAGATGTTGTCCTGGGGTCTTTTGTGGCCTCTCGGATGAGTTGTCTCTGCGCTCTTGGGTAATTTTGGTCGGCCGGCCACTCCTGGGAAGCTTCACCACTGTTCCATTTTTTGTCATTTGTGGATAATGGCTCTCACTGTGGTTCGCTGGCATCCCAAAGCTTTAGAAATGGCTTTATAACCTTTGAAATTGAACTCAGGTGTGATAAACCACAGTTAAGTTATTTTTTAACAAGGGGGACAATCACTTTTTCACACAGGCCCATGTAGATTTGGAGTTTTTTTTCTCCCTTAATAACGTAAACCTTCATTTAAAAACTGCATTTTGTGTTCAATTATGTTATCTTGAGCAGAAACATTTAAGTGTGACAAACATGCAAAAGAATAAGAAATCAGGAAGGGGGCAAATAGTTTTTCACACCACTGTAGATATGTGAGAACGTTGTCCATTTATATTGGACACCACAGAATCAAACTGATAGCAATGCAGCAGCAAAGGCTGATAAATAGATAAACATCCATAAAATTCAAACTTTCAAGGGTCCAATTCTATTTATGGTCTACAAAACAAAGGCCAACATTGACTTTAATGATACTGAACCCCTTCCTTTTCTGGTACCTAATGATACCATCCTTCAATTATAAGGAATGGCATGGTTCTTGGAATTACAAGTTTCCCTGATAAGATCCCTCTTCTGATCCTCAATGTATTTACACCTTTCTTCATATTATTACCCGATTCCTATGAAGCTCAGCTGCCTTTCTATCAGTTCATTTCTGCTCAGATCAAGTATTTTAAATATTGCTTCAAAGAGCAACTTTGTATTAGTGTGGGGATTAGAAACTTAACATGGGATACACTGGGCTGCCAGTACAACATACAATAACTTATTAATGAAACTTGTTCTATTGAGTTGCGTTCCTCTCCAAGGAGAGTTGTCATTTTACCTTTGATGGATCAGGAGGCAAAGTGGCTTCCACTACATATGGACTTCCAGGAACTGGATTCCCATCATAAGTCACATCAACATTGTACAGACCCTCCTCTTTGGGAATATATTTCACAGTGCTGCACTCTTTACCACCAACAGGTTCCACCAGACACGGGACTGATTTTCGGCTAGGGCTGGAGATCTTCACCTCCAGTTTTCCTTGCCCACCAGCTCCATTAGGATCCACAGTAAACAGCTGATCTTTGCCAACCTCCACTCCTGTTAAATATAAAGACATACGTCACCCTTACCGGTTGAAAAGTTGGGCACCTGTGGGGGAGCCAGCTCTGTAGACTGGGACCACTTGTTTGGAAAGCATCTGTACTAATGTAAGTGTAAGTTTAGACGATGATCTGTCATGGACTTTTCATGAACAAGTTGGATGTTTGCTCTTCATACAGTTGTTTCTTTGGCTGTTCCTATAGCAGTTGGCAGGTGACACTTGTATTGGGAATATTTTAATTATTTGTGTGAGGTGAGATGTGAAAAGTTAATTACAATAGGCGCTTACAATCCAGAAAAAGCACAGGAGAGGCATGGAATGCATGCTTGGCTTTTCCACAAACTGTGAATAGAACGTCTGTCAGATGTAGTTAATAGCTCAGTTTTACTATGTTAGACACGTTTCTGTAGAAACCACTGATTTATGAAATCTATAACCGGTTCAAATAATGTCCCTTTAACTTACTACTTTCCAGGCCATTTATTCGGATCTTGTTCAAGTCCAGCGGCGCTGCCACCCCTACGGTAAAGGGGCTCTTCGGAATAGGGTCACCGCCGTAATTCACAGACACTTTCATTTTGCCCTAGAAGAGTTCAAAAGAACACAGTAGGAAGCAAGATGGTGAGCTAGTGATGTTCCCTCTACAGAAATGTATACGAGTATTTTGTGTGCTCTCTCTCTCTCTAGAGTACTAGTTTGTGGTTTTCTAGCTGCTGACGCTAAAGCCTAATGGCAGTCAATGGGTTGGCCAATTCTATTATTAGATAAGAATAACAGTAACCAATAGAAATATTAACTAGAACTGGACCTGGCATGGTATATGGATGTTATATTTCAATCTTCAAATTAAACAGGAATGTTATGCGGCCGTTAACAGTCAATTACAATTCCCCGCAGCCACTTCAGTTACAGCCAGATGTTTAGCTGGTGGTGATTCTGACATCCCTTTTCTTAAACCTGTAATGGGATATGATTTGCTAAAGAGACAAGACGTCTCCATCCTTTTTAGTTAAAAACTGGAAGGACAAAATAAGGGGACAGATTTGGCCCTATACCCAGACTGATGTTCTGCCAGGAAATTAGTAATTGGCAGCCATTATTACTATGAGCTCCATAGTTCAAACCTCAAGCAACTTGTAGTGCAAGGTATTAATGGCCATGGCCTTCCAGATGATACAACAATAATTATCGGCTCATGCAAAGATCCAGACTGAGATTTGAAATAGGCCCTGAAATTTCAAGTACACAGAGACCGAAACAGCCCCCCACAATCCCAAAAATTTGTGCACTAGGTCAGCTGGGAGTCTTGTCAAAACGCAGGTCATGGGAATAACACTGGGAATTGAACCAATGATAATGAATCAGACCAAGTGAACTGAACCTTTAAAAAATCCCAAATGATGCCACACAAGGGATAACGGAATTTCTATTAATGAGAAGAGCAATGGAACCTATTATTTGACAGTTTTGCCATCTACATGTGGCCCTGCCATCCAAAATCTGGTCCTTTTTGTAAACAATGGTTTATTTGCAGGAACTGAAAGCTGAGTAGCCACAAAGGGCCCGTATGGCAACAATAGCATAATGCACATGTGCACTACATCTGGGAAGGGATAATTATCCCAACTTCCTAATCAATATGAACCGGCTGTTGTAAATGTATGGAGTCTGATAACTCCAAACCAACGTTTCAGATTATGTACAAATCAGAGCCTTGTTCTTACACACCGAACCAACAGAAAATGCCCATATTTTGTTGAACAACTGAGAATCCAAGACATTCAGGGGCCGCGCACAAATTGGGCTCAGACAAGCACATTTCTGGAAGACAGTTCCAAATCGCTGCCACTGAGATTACTCACGGAGCTTGTTTTGCACAGTTTGGCTCTGATTTTATTCTACACGGATCTCGCTCGCTGCCAAAGTGCTACGATGCTCAAAGCTGAACAAAGTGCTTCTCTTCTTGCCAAATCCGTTTTCCATTTGTCTTTATCCAGAACAGGGAGTGCATCACGTTACACAAGAGCTGGCACCTTATAAATTAGCCGTGAATATAAACATTCCCTGTGTGGCATTTCACATGAGGAATCCGTACAAGTTGCCTCTGTTTCAATTTACATCTATTGAATTAGTTGAACCCAGAGAAGCATTGGAGGGGGAATGTTACTCGAGCAATCAGAACTGCACCGGATACAATTCTTGGGTCTGTACTGTGTGAATAAAGAACTACAGTAAAATGCCTCAAGCAACAGAGCAAGCTCCTATACCATGGGCATACAGGGAAGCAAGGGTTAATGGCACCGCAAACTCACAGGGCTTTTTCTTTTTCTTTCAACGGGTCCGGCATTCTGAAGAATGGATAGTCTGCAATATATTTCCTACACCTTGTGTTACTTTGAGCATAGTAGCCAAGGTTGAAAAATATATGGATCCATCAAGTTAAACCTTTTGCTCAAGCCAATGCTACCCAACACTAATACAGAAGGCATTAAAATAACTCCCTTTAAATCATGTTTACCCTCATCAAGAGGAAAAAGTACCTTCCTGACTCTGAAATATCAGAGTAGTACCTAGATCAGCACTGTGGTACAGGTATGGGACCTGTTATCCAGAGTGCTCGGGACCTGGGGTTTTCCGGATAACGGATCTTTCCGTAATTTAGATCTTCATACCTTAAAGTGGACCTGTCACCCAGACACAAAAATCTGTGTAATAAAAATCCTTTTCAAATTAAACATGAATTCCAATTTCTATTTTTTATTAAAGCATTCATAGCTGTTGTAAACTCATTTAAAAATCTCAGCTGTCAATCAAATATTGTCTGCCCCTCCTCTATGCCATGAGGCGGGGCAGACAATTACTTTCACTTTCCATTCAGCACTTCCTACATGTCACTGCTCTTCCCGCATTCCCTCGTTCTTTTCACCATTTAATTGTGTAACCAGGACATGGGGATGGACATCAGGTCCCCCATTCTGGTGCACAAATAAGATTCTGAGATGATACAAGTCTTGTCTTAATAACAGTGTCCACAAAAGGGCTCCTGCCTGCTTGCTATAATTATGAGTTCCCAAAGTGAAGGAAACAAGATTCAAATAATTTATATAGTGTAATTAAAGTTCATTTTGCTTGGCTGTGATAAAATAGGATTTTGAATAATTTTTTTGGGTGACAGGTCCCCTTTAAGGCTATCATGTAAACATTAAATAAACCCAATAGGCTGGTTTTGCTTCCAATAAGGATTAATTATATCTTAGTTGGGATCAAGTACAAGTTACTGTTTTTTCAGGAAAAAGGAAATCATTTAAAAAAATTGGATTATTTGATTATAATGGAGTCTATGGGAGACAGCCTTTCAATTTCTGGATAATGGGTTTCTGGATAACTGATCCCATTTCTTTACCAATTCCAGTCATTATCCTTGTATCTTCCCACTTACTGAAATGCCTCAGCCCAAAGCTGCAAAAATGATATATTAATTTGCTTGCAAATAGCGATACTTCCTGAAAACACATCACTTTGGCTGGTTAAAAACAAATGAGGCACAGCTATGCTCCGACTCTGCAGCCCCTCGGTGGTTTAGCATCAGCTTCCTTCAACTTAAAATCTGATATTTTGTGATTTTAGCTGAATATCTGAATATCACCCTCATAAATATCAGCACTCAGCAATATTCAGTATGGCTGGCAATCAGATTCTTCTGTTATTATTTGCATTGTTACCAGGGTATAGATGATTGGTACCATATTTCCCTCCCAGGGTACCTCGCTATTTACATTAATACAGGTGCTGATTCGGAGTGATTCCTTTTGAACATAACTGGAAGCATAAGCAAACAGAGCAACACAGTCCGTTTCTATGTTCCCAGAGCAGGAGGAATCCGGACTTTCACTGAAGCAGAGAACCAGGTTACTATTGTATGCGTTACACATCATTTCTCATTATAAACACACGGAATACAACACCCTCCGTTTTACATGATACTGGGGAGGAAAGAAAAGAAAGAAACAGAGGAAAAAATGAAGAAAAACAAGAATAAGAATTAGGGGGTGATTGTGTGCGCCGAAATTTCTAATCTGCATTCATTTCTAATGAAATGTATTTCAAAAAGTATTTTTTTCTGGTGCGTTAAAGGAGAAGTAAAGCTTAAAAAAGTAGAAATGTTGTACATGATCTTTTGTGCTTCTTTAGCAGTAAAGATCTGTGTCTCCGAACAGGGCCGGACTGGGAGTAAAAAGCAGCCCGGGCAAAAACATCAAAGCAGCCCACATGTAAACTTATGATCATCTTGTACACATCCACGCATTTATTGGGATAAAACTGCAAAGAATTATGTGCATAAAGAGCTGTCTTTCTCGCTTGTGTAATTCATGTAAAATATGTTAAATATTCTGCAGCCTTGTGTCTTTATATGGTCCAGAACCCCTTCTAATATCCTTATTATTTACTGTAGGGTATCTGTTACTATAGACAGGGCTGCCATCAGAAATCACGGGGCCCCGTACAGCAAAATTTTCTGGGCCCCCGGTCCCCGCCCACCCCCAAGGCCCACCGCAGATCCCGCCCACACCACAGTAAAATGTCCACAAAGACACAACTGCTTAAAATGGTAAACCCCCCACTCACAAAAAAAAGCCATTGGTGGTCAGGGCCCCCTTATAATTTAAAAAACAAAAAAAAATTGGCGACAGGGGTCCCACATAAAAGTTTTTTAAAAAAACATTAGTGGTCAGGGCCCCCCCATAAGTTAAAAAAAAACTACTGGCACCAGGGGCCCCATAAATGTTTTTTAAAAAAGCATTGGTGGTCAGCCCCCCCCGATAAGTATAAAAAAAACTATTGGCACCAGGGGCCCCATAAATGTTTTTTAAAAAAGCATTGGTGGTCAGGCCCCCCCTATAAGTTAAAAAAAAAACTATTGGCACCAGGGGCCCCATAAATGTTTTTTAAAAAAGCATTGGTGGTCAGGCCCCCCTATAAGTTAAAAAAAAAACTATTTGCACCAGGGGCCCCATAAATGTTTTATAAAAAAAGCATTGGTGGTCAGGACCCCCCCATAAGTTAAAAAAAAAAACTATTGGCACCAGGGGCCCCGTAAATGTTTTTCTAAAAAAACATTGGTGGTCAGGGCCCCCCATAAGTTAAAAAAAAACTATCAGTGCCAGGGCCCCCCTACAAAAAAATCATTGTATAAGTGGGCATTGCACACACTGTATATAACAGGATCCAGGTTTCTACTGATACCAGCACTAGGCAAACTCTGTACACAGGGTCTGTGGTAGTTAAATATATGACACTACAAAGAGTCATAGTTAGGCAAATACTAAGTACAACATACACATAACTGCTTTGTCTCCCTCATGTTCTGTTTCTCTGCAAGCTCCAGGATGCTGCCACTCAACTCTCTCTGTGTCATAAAGAAAAGAGCCCAAAGAGGAACCGTGTGCTTACAGGGGCGGGACATAAGGAAGGGAGACGCTGTCATTGGCTGAAAAGCACTGGGGCAGGGCGAGATTGCAGAGTTAGGGATCGTCTGCAAATTTCATACTGCTGATGAAAACTTCAGTTGTGCATTGTGTCACAGCTTGAAATTGAGTTTACTGATAGTGGAACTTGCAGATAATCCCTAACTTTGCACTTCTCCTCCACATCCAATTTTCGGCGCGACTTCGGGTCTTCAGCACAGCCGGGCCCCCCTTTAGCCCCGGGCCCGGTACAGGTGTACCCCCTGTACCCCCCTGATGGCGGCCCTGACTATAGACACCATCTCTCCCTACTATACCTGCTATCCCACAGTCACACTCCCTTCCCAGAGACTATTATCCACTGTTACTATAGACACCATCTCTCCCTACTATACCTGCTATCCCACAGTCACACTCCCTTCCCAGAAACTATTATCCACTGTTACTATAGACACCATCTCTCCCTACTATACCTGCTATCCCACAGTCACACTCCCTTCCCAGAGACTATTATCCACTGTTACTATAGACACCATCTCTCCCTACTATACCTGTTATCCCACAGTCACACTCCCTTCCCAGAGACTATTATCCCACTGTTACTATAGACACCATCTCTCCCTACTATACCTGTTATCCCACAGTCACACTCCCTTCCCAGAGACTATTATCCACTGTTACTATAGGCACCATCTCTCCCTACTATACCTGCTATCCCACAGTCACACTCCCTACCCAGAGACTATTATCCACTGTTACTATAGACACCATCTCTCCCTACTATACCTGCTATCCCACAGTCACACTCCCTTCCCAGAGACTATTATCCACTGTTACTATAGACACCATCTCTCCCTACTATACCTGCTATCCCACAGTCACACTCCCTTCCCAGAGACTATTATCCACTGTTACTATAGACACCATCTCTCCCTACTATACCTGCTATCCCACAGTCACACTCCCTTCCCAGAGACTATTATCCACTGTTACTATAGGCACCATCTCTCCCTACTATACCTGCTATCCCATAGTCACAGTGGAATTTCTCTGAATATAACAAGGTCACCATAAAGTATAAATTCACCAAAAACCAAGAGAGTTTAAACCACCTAAAATAACAGGCATTGTGAGTAATAGTATGGTAATTACCTGCTGCATCCTTTGAACCATTAAGCCTTTATCAACACCCTGCATAAGTGGCTATATAAACAGAAGACATTATTGTAAACATTCTTTGAAAAGTGGGCTATCAAGTGCAGTAAATAGATTAGCTATACAGCATCAGGTCCTCAGATGCTGCCAGTGGCGGATCTACCGAGGGAGCAAGGGGTGCGAGTGGGCCTGGGCCCGCACCCTCTTAGGGCCCCCCGGCAGCCCGCGCGCCACTGAAAATGCGGGCGGTACGGAGGGGGGAGGGGCCCGGCTGCATGTCACGCACCAGGGCCCGTCCCCCTCTAGTTACGCTACTGGATGCTGCTATAAAATGCTGCGACTTGAAATTCAACAACGATTACAGTGAAGTCAAAACAACTAAAAATCTCTATCTGCAGGCAATACACTCTCCCTAAAGACCCTCTGGCTGCGTCTGACCAACACATAATACCTAATGAGGAAGTAATAAGGTATACCTTATATGGTTGTACTACAACTCTCTAATTATGGGTGGACAACATTAACCGATATTCCAGTTCCTCCAAATGGTTTTACAGATAATTCATTGTGGTTGGAAGCAGAATGATTAAATAATGAATTAGAGGCTAGAATACCCGCAAAATCTGAGAGCTGTAGTTCTACCACATTTAACAGGATGATGTACACAATCACTGCTAGCATGTGCTGAATTAGGTAACTATTCTATTAAAATGTGGGCAATTCAATGGACGCTTGAACATTTCTTTTATTTTAATGACAGAGTTATATTATAAAAATCAGGCAGACATCTCCTATTTTGAGCATTTTGCCCTTGCTGCCAATTACAGGTAAAAGTTCTTACAGTTTTGTCAGTCTTCAACCTGCCTGCTATGCTCAGCTGCTTTACTGATCCCTCCTTGTGCAGATCCAGGCTGAGAGGGTTAATCGATCAGTGTATGGTCACACAGCACCAGTCCCCTATTGTATCATCTCCTATAGGTCAGTGAGTAAGACAACTGACCTATAGAAAGCATTGGCTGGGCTGACTGCGTAGTGATTATGTAAATGTGCAGCAGTTCAGGACCCAGGAAGGGGGAGGGAATTCTTCTCAGTCTGCAATCGGCTCCTACACACACACACAATTCCTGCTGCACAGGCTCAAGTCAGTACTGATGTTCCGATTCTTTTTACATGCTGTCACATTACATCAGTCTTCTTTATCTCTATTTGTATAATGGAAAGGTCCCAGAGGCCCATTTATTTTAGGAAGAGGGCAGCCCAACGGGCAATTGCCCGATCTCACAGATGGCCAGTCCGGGCCTGTCTCCGAAGATGCCCCAGTAGCTCCCCATCTTCTTTTCTGCTGATTCACTGATTCACATGCTCTGTGCTGCTGTCACTTACTGAGCTTAGGGAGCCACTCACAATATACAGTACACATAGAATAGAAATGTCACAATATAAGGCTGATTAGTCATTAATACAGATTCACTATATAAAATATGCCATTTTTAGCCATATTATTTTTTAGGGGTTAGTTCTCCTTTAATCTGTCTATCAACCTCCCAGTGCAGTTAGTTCTAATGTAACATACTGTAAATGCAGAACCAACTGATATCACATTACATATAACCATTGATGAAGCAAAACTAATTTGAAGATAGTTAAATGAAGCATTTTGAAACAGGAGCTCATCTCAGAATCTTGTATAATTGTTATGTATTTAATCAGCCTGAGAAAGATATTTATGAGATCAATTCATTGACTTGGAAGCAGCACAATTTCACTTTTTAGTTAATTAGGGCATTACATTTTTTTGTTTGCTCACATTTTGCCTTTAACCAGGTACCTTTTTCATCTATAAGTGGCTTTTTTTTGTAGCAATGAAAGCTCACACGGTGAATATTGGGTTTCACTGAATAGAAACAGAAAACTTTGCTCCTCAGCAACAAAAACCCAGAACTCATTATGGGGGAAGATTTATGGCAATCGTTACTCAGGAAACAACTCAATCCTGGAAATATACATCGATCTTTCTCTTTTAAGGAATACAGTCGTGAGAGCTAAAAAGGTTCACTTATTCCTGTAAACAACACGCCTGCAGGTAAAGTGTAATTATAATTATATCACACTTGTGTGAAAGGGCTCATTCACAACCAGTGGAGTAACTACAGGGTCGGACTGGGTCAGCAGGACCTCGGAAAAAACCCGGTGGGCCCCCGGCTCCAGTGGGCCCCCACCGGCCCAGATCCGCACCCTGGTTTTCTTCCTCACGGCACAAAAAAGTAGTATGCGCGCTGACGCTCGCACACATGCGTCGGGTGGGTTGCCGGACGGGAGTTGCCGAGGCAGCATCCCCCAGGGTCCGGAGTGGGGCCCTGAGGCAGAAGCCCCGATGGGCCCCGACAGGTCCGGACTGAGAATTAAAATAGGCCCTGGCATTTCAGGTACATAGAGGCCCAAACAGCCCCCACCAGCCCACTAAATACTGACTTTCTATGGGACCTTATAGCAGCCCCTCTGGCACTTGCCAGAACCCACAGATTTCCAGTCCAGGGCTGGGCCCCCCAGGGTAATTAGATGTTACTCAGCCCCACAGCAAATTAACTTTATGGCCCCCAACATATCCAGAGATTGTCCTGTTTTGCCAATATATGTTAAAATTCCTTATTAGGGGGGGGGCCCCTGTTTACAATTTGAAGAAGACTTTTGCCTAAAGAATTATGTGCGGATGCCAGAAACTGCACCATCCCATGGGTTTTTGATGAATTAGACCTCATCTGTATAAGACGCAATTCTTCATTATGACTATTTACACTTGAACTGTGGAGATAGTCAGCCTATGGGGCAAATTGACTAACCTCCGAAAATTTGCCAGCGATGGCTTCGGTCACATCAATACATCAATATACATTTTCACGGCTGACGCGCTGGCTGCTGCAATATGAGCACCTTGTGTGTGTATTATGCGACATTAGACCCCCCTAACAGTACAGAGACCCCAGAAAACCATATATTTTCAGAAAGTACACATTCTGACGAATCCAATATGGGTAAATATGTGTTTCTACTGCAAACTGCCAAACTGCAAAGCAATGCTGAACATAACAGTTTTTATCAAATTTTTGAAAATCGTCAGAAAGATTGAATTTTACCCCATTATATGCCCCACATTTCGTAACGTATCAGCATAAAACATCCTAAATATGAACGCCAGGGGTCTACTGAACACTTTGATGCCCAATATGCATAGATATGTAGGGACACCTACTGGGTAATCTGCCCTGCAGCTTTAAGGCCCCCACCTTTTTCTTAGAGTGATCTGCCAGGAGAGAATGACACTCCCCTGCTACACTGCTATATAGTGAGTGTAGGGAGTGGCCACTTCCTCTTTGGCCTGTGGATGGTGATCCAGCTGGGTGAGCTCAGGGGAGCCTGGGCACAGCTAGGCCCAGAAAGGCCCATGTGCTTTGGAAGAAGAAGTCGGGGACCAGGTAACCTCGTGAATGAGGAATAGTTACACTAGGGCAGACTTGTTATAGTCTCTCTAGGAGAGAAAGGCAGAGAGGTGAGAGAGAAAGAGCAGCTGAAGCTCCAACAAGGATTTGCAGTAAGGGAGGAGCTTCCCAGAGGCTCTGTGTGTTGCCTCCAGTCAGGGACCTCAGTGAAGAGGGACTGTAGGGTACAAGCTGCTTCCTGACAACTTCCAGGAGGGAATGTGTGTGAATTCTGCAAATGCCTAATGGAGACCTTTCCTCTGTGAGAAATGCCTAATGCCTGCAGCTCTGTGTGAGAAATGTGCTATTGCCTCAGCTCCTGTGTGACTACTAAACCTGTGGTCACTTGCCTCGTGCATAGTTACATAAACCGTTTTCTGTTTTACTGCAAGAACCTCCTGGCGCCCATCTTTTGTTGTATGCACAGTAGCCTGGGGGATGTAGTTGCACTACACCATAGAGGCAACACTTCCACATGGCCAAGGCCCTGACCCTGTTGTGTGAAGTCGCGTGTAACCCATGCTTCTACTGCTAGCTGGACAGTTTAACTATTTGTGTGCTATGCAGCCCAAATAGGTGTTACAGATATACCAAACTATGTGGCGCACAGAGACCCCCAAATGGATATATAGTAGATAAAATTTACAAGGCAAAACAAAATAAGGCAGTAAAGAGTGAAATGAAAAAAAATCCAATAAAACCACAAAAATCAATGCTTTTTTTCCAGACTAGTGTTATCGGTCGTCAGAATCACAGTTTGAATATTTTAGCTGGGCCAAACAGGTTATACGGCTAGAAACAAGTGAACACAACATATGCAGAGCTGAAAATGCAATAACATGGCTAAAAATTCAATAAAAATGGCTAAAAATGCACCAAAATACCCAAAAATTGCAATATAATCACCGAAATAACATACAAAAGATATTGCACAGTACGGTTAGCGAATACGCTATTCGTAATGGCAATAAAACATTTTTTTCAGCCAAAAAAAGAGACGATGCGATAAGAAAAAAAAAAAAAGCCACAATGCCATGTATGTGCGTGTGTACAAATGGTAAATTACATGTTATGTGCGCGTGTGTGCGTGTGCACGTGTGGTGTAAGTGCAGTGAGTGTAAGTGACGCCCCCAATCCCCAAAAATCTATGTGTAAGTGTGAATGCTAAGTGTGTATTACTGTAATAAGTGTGTGTTGGTGTGTTTGTGTGTGTAATTGTTGCACTAACCTGAAAAAGTCGCTGAAGACTGTTGCACACGATGTGGAGGGGTCCCAGGAAGACATCTGCGACGATCTGCGTGTTCCTGTGCTGTGGGGGAGGAGATCGACGGCGCAGTGCAGGCTGCAGCAGCAGGACACGTAAGTAACACGTGCCTGCTGCTGCTTTTGGGCCCCCTGGGGCGATCGCGCCCCAGGGGCCACTCGATCCCCTGCTCTGCTCGTTGCCTAGGGGCAGGGGATCGAAGCGGAACGGAGCGAGCGGCTCTAACAGCCGCTCCTCCGCTCCACAACCCGGAAGTGCTGCAGAACGTAGGATCTACGTTCTGTGGCATTTCAAGTTACTTTTCCACAGAACGTAGATTCTACGTTCTGTGGCACTTAAAGGGTTAAAGGGGCGGTTCATCTTTACGTTAACTTTTAATATGTTATAGAATGTCCAATTTTAAGCAACTTTTCAATTGGTCCCCATTATTTATTTTTTGTAGTTTTTGTAAAAATATTTGCCCTTTTCTTCTGACTCTTTCCAGCTTTCAAATGGGGGGTCACTGACCCCATCTAAAAACAAATGCTCTGTAAGGCTACACATGTATTGTTATTGTTACTTTTTATTGCTCCTCTGTCTATTCAGGCCTCTCCTATTCACATTCCAGTCTCTTATTCACATCAGTACATAATTGCAAAGTCTCAATTGCTGTTTGTTATGTTGCTCATTGTCCCGTGTGCTGTCACTGCCCCTAGTGGACTGCCACATACATGTATCTAAGTATCATTTACTGTTCATCCAGTTGTGTAAATAATTGATATGATTTGTCCTACAGTTTGTGGAAAGCATCGGACTGAACAAGAGGCCTTTCCATTTGGTCGGCACCTGGATGGGGGGGAATGTGGCAGGTGTTTATGCCGCCCAGCACCCAACTGATATCAGCAGCCTCACCCTCATCTGTCCTGCAGGTAAATCCTTCTCCAGACAAGCTGCTCTTCTCTGTAAAGGAACAGTCTAATGGCGAATCCTGGGAATGGGCATGAAGAAGACTGGGAGCTTAATGTATATAAAGTGTCTCATATAGACGCGGCTTGTTACTGCATAATGACATGCGATTGTCTGATTATAAGCCAAGGATGTAATATATGGCCCAAATACAGGGACCTCTGACACCCAACAGCCCTTTGGCAACCCAAGAGGATTAACATGAAAGTTGCCCCTCTCTTTGCTGCTATAACTGCCCGGTGCTTCTGGGAAGGTTCCCACTAGATGTTGGAACATTGTTTGCTGGGAGTTGCTTCCATTCAGCCACAAGAATGAAGGTTGGGCCCTGATGTTGGGGATCAGTCTCACAGTCGGGGTTCCAGTTCATCCCACAGGGGTTGAGTCCTGCCAGTTAAATGCAACTATTTCCCCCGACCTGGTTGATCCACCTCCGGGAGTGATGTCACTTCTGTCCCCCAGTGACATCACTTCAGGTTTTTCGTGCGGTCCCGGGTCAGGCCTAAAATTAAGACACTGCGGGTTGGTTTCGGGAGCAGGAAGAGGGGGATTTATAGAGGGTCCGGGTTCAGCTCTTGCGAGCGGTGTCCGGGGTTGGGCTTAGGTCTTCCCAACTGGGACCCACCCAGGACTCTACCACAGGGGTTTCAGTTGGGTTGAGGGTTCTGTGCCGTCAGGTTCTTCCATCTCAACAAATCCATTCTGTAGGGTCCTGGCTCTGTGTATGGGGGACATTATTGTGCTGAAACAGGGAAGAGCCCCCCAAACCACAAAGTAGGAAACACAGGAATGTCATTGTGCCCTTTAGTTTAAATGCTTCACTGGAATCAGGGGGCCCAGTGCCGGTGCCTTTACCCCCCTCCAGGTGACCCTTGGTATTTTACATGGGGGTGTTAGGTCTGTTTGTCTCTGATCCCCCATAAACCCCCCAGGCTCCCCATGGATAGTTCTTGAGCTGACATTGGAGTAAGATGCTGGGAGTTGTTGCCAGACCTTGTGCAGAGGAGAACATGACACCTGGAATAAGAGTTTAACTCGTTGCACATGTCTCTCCTGGGCCACGACAATTAGGTTTTGATGTATCCAACCGAGAGTAAGTTCCTAAAACACCTGAAGGGCCTGGAAAAATCTGGCGACGACCAGAGGATCCTGCTCATCCCGTCCACAGCCGGAGAAATGGAGGACACTGCTGAGACTCTGCTCTTGTGTTCGCCTTCAAAGATCCCCCACAGGTAACTGAGCGCTGCTTAGTTCTCTCTCCCCTGTTCTCCACCTGGAAAAGACATTTATGTCTCTATAGAAAATCGTCATCTCATGGGCAACAATCCGTTTACATTGTATCACTCAGAGGAAAGAAATAGGGTTTAGTGGGTACAGAAATATCATTTACTTTCAATGTCCAAACAATGAGAAGCAAGTACGCGGGGTAATGGATCCGTTATAAATGGGAAACCCATTATCCAGAAACCCCCGAATTACAGAAAGGGCCATCTCCTATAGCAACTCCCATTTTATCGCAAAAAAAAAAATCAAAATTTTTAAACCGATTTCCTTTTTTCGTGTAATAATAAACAGCTCGGGCTTGTACATAGATCCAACTAAGATATAATTAATCCTTATTGGAGGCAAAACCAGCCTATTGGGGTTTATTTCATGTTTACATGATTTTTTTGTGGATTTAAGGTATGAAGATCCAAATTACGGAAAGATCCATTAGCCAGAAAAACCCGGTTCCCAAGGATTTTGAATAACGGGTCGCATACCTGTACAGCCAGCCCCAACTAATTCCTAATAGGGGATGCACTGAATCCAGGATTTGGCCTTTTTCAGCAGGATTCTGATTCGGACCGAATCCTCTGCCCGGCCCGCAATCCGAATTCTAATTTGCATATGCAAATTAGGGGTGGGGAGGGAAAATCACGTGACTTTTTTGACACAAAACAAGGAAGTAAAAATGTTTTCCCCTTCCACCCCTAATTTGCATATTACAAAATTTGGTTCGGTATTTGGCCAAATCTTATGCAACGGCTTCGCAAAGGAAGCTGGCAGTGTAAGCGGTGCGGGTGGGGAGAACAGCAGAAGAGTTAAACCTGAATTCGCCCGAGTGGGATTCCGGGCGTCGGCCCCAAACCTGCGGGTCCCAATTGGGTATTGAGGGGGACAGTCCAGTGTTCCTGTTATACAATAAATGGGGTGCAGATTATTCATCGTTTTGCTCTTTGATAGGGATGCACCGAATCCACTTTTTTGGATTCGGCCTGAACCCACGTATCCTTCACGAAGGATTTAGCCCGAATAACAAAACCGGATTCTAATTTGCATATGCAAATTAGGGGTGGGAAGGGATTACATTTTTACTTCCTTGTTTTCTGACAAAATTCCATGCAATTTCCCTCCCTCGCCCTAATTTGCATATGCAAATTAGGATTCGGTTCGGCCGGGCAGAAGGATTTGGCTGAATCCTAGAATTCGGTGCATCCCTACTTTTTCATATTAATTGTTGCACTTCTGGGTTTTGCAATCCTGGTAATGGCGGAGCTATTCTGCCTTCAAATTTTATTTTATTTGCCCCTTACATTTTTGTTTCTAGGAAATATAATGAAAGTATCATGATTCCCCTCCTCTATGAAACTGTTCCTGTAGCTCCTGCATCAGCTCCCTTAGCCCTCCTGTTGTGCTACAATCCCCTTTTATGGAGCCAGCAGGGGGCGCTGCCCAATGACCAAAGAGATGTGAACTGACTGATCATTTTGGGACATGGTTTGATGTCATTTGTTGAGTTTCAGGTTCGGATTGTACAGAATATCTGCAGCACAACACAACCCAAACTGCTCATTCTTAAGACTGACTTGAAGTAGAAAATGTCACTATTTAAAGGTCCTATTTCTCAACTTTTTATGATCCGGTTACTTTTACTTGTGTCACATTAGAGGTTCGGATTTTATATATTTAAGTAAATTAAACGTTCGGGTGGGTTTGTTTTCTCTGCTTTGACTCGGCTTCCTTATCTCTCCCACTGATACACTGACGTCTGTCACTATTACTGTATTTTTGCCTCTAGCTCCCAGAATTTGACAGATTTCTATATAGAATTTGAATTTTCTAATAATTTGGTCTTTATTTTGTACAGTGATGAATCATATCATAATATTCAGGGGTACGTTTAGCAGGGGGATCTTTGGCATAAATGTGACTGAATGTGGCGCCAGTGCATTTTGAGGGTCAGTGTTTCAGTAAGTGACTGAGCCATGTCATAAAGGGCAAAATGCAATGTTATAAGTGCAAATAAACCCTTCTGTAAGGTTTGTATTATCCTGCCAAAATGAAAGCAAAGACACCTAAAAGGGCATGTAAAGGCAAAAAAATAAAAATCCCATTTTTACTTTCTTTAATGAAAAAGAAACCTATCTCCAATATACTTTAATAAAAAAAATGTGTACCGTTTTTTATAAGAAACCTGACTGTATACAGTGAAATTCTCCCTTCATTTAATGCTGTGGATAGGAATTGTCAGACGGTCCCTAACTGCTCTGCAGGGAAACAATCATACTTATGAACAGCAGGGGGAGCCCCCACCTTACTTCCCAGCCATGCAGAACTCAAGCAGCTTTGTTTGTTTCCCTGTAGAGCAGTCGGAGACTGTGTAGAGATTTGTATTGGATTTTATTTTTGCCTTTACATCCCCTTTACTGTCTCCAACTCCAGCTGCAGGGACAAAGATCATGGAGCCAGATTTAAACAGATAAACTGGGATTCTATTTGGAGGATTATTTTGCTGCAGCCACTGGTTCTGCAGAGTTGGAGAAAGTTTGTATTAAACAATACAAAATCTATATAATCCCCATTAGATTACATGACAACACAGGACCCAGTGCAGTCTGTATATTCTGATTATTAATCAGTCTTGTTGTATCGGCTTCTGGCAGATATTATTTGACTTGTGCTGTTTTGATCAATTATGACGATCCCTAAGCAGCCCAGACCACACTGAGCATGTGCACAGTCTTGGTCTTGCAAAGATGTTTAACAAAGTTACAAGATGGTGACCCCCTGTGGCCAACTTTGAAAGCATAAATCATTTGTTTGATTAGACTTGTGGTGCAGTAAGTTTATGTTTAGTATACAAAAGACAACATTTCTAGCCTTATTCTATTTTACACTTTACTTACCCTTTAAATGTATATTATCAGGGTTTATGCAGGTGTGTTGCCCTTTAAAAGCCAAGTGCTGACTGTCAATATTTATTGCTCCTTCCTTCCAGGTCCTGCAGGGGCTCGTTGACGTGCGCATTCCCCATAATGAATTTTACAGACAATGTAAGTTAAGATGAACCACAAGACCATGTATATGTGCTACTACAAATCCCAGAATGCCCTGCCAGTCCATCCTGCCATCTCATTGATGTAACCCTTACTTTCACATTCCATATCCAAAACCAGTCACATAATTAGCCGAGTCCAGGCCCCCTGCAAACCGTGCATCGCCTTCTAGCCTGGGCCACCCATGATTTGTGGGTCACCTGCGACCCCCTCTTACTTTGCAGGCCCCCTTAGAGAGGCTAATTACTCAACTAGAAGTGTTTGGCTGCACTTTCCTCACTCTCTCAGCAAAATCCGTCTCCGGTGCTTCCAGCCAGCAGTGCTGTAAATGTAAATGAGACTTTCAGCTAATGGGCGACTGTTCCTATGAGACGGTTGTTATGAGATTGAGTTTATGTCTAGAATCCCTGCCATAAAGCAAGACAAGGATGCTGGGCTTTTGCATGGACCCCAGAGCCCCTGCACTTCCCCAGACAATTAGAAACCAGTAACAGTTTATTTGTGAGCAGCAAAACTGAACTCACTGGTCCCATATTGGACATTGATTTAAACCAGAACTGGAGACAATTCTTCCCATGAATCCCATTCACCAAAGAGCCAATCTCCCCGGCTGGATGTGACCTGCTTTTTGTCTGCAGAGACGGATAATTAAGTGCAATTTGATTACACAGAGTGATGTATAATGGATAAGAGCTTTAGGCAGAGATTAGCCATAAAGCACAGAAGAATCGCTGCGAGGCATTTATGATGCAATGTTGATTAGTTGTCATTATCCCTGGCAGTGACATCATAAACCCATTGGCATTGACTACGTGTCATTATCCCTGGCAGTGACATCATAAACCCATTGGCATTGACTACATGTCATTATCCCTGGCAGTGACATCATAAACCCATTGGCATTGACTACGTGTCATTATCCCAGGCAGTGACATCATAAACCCATTGGCATTGACTAAGTGTCATTATCCCTGGCAGTGACATCATAAACCCATTGGCATTGACTACGTGTCATTATCCCTGGCAGTGACATCATTAACTCATTGGCAGGACCTTAAACCCAATGGGGGCAATATAGTAACAGATTGTGCTCCCTGGTTGAAGTCAGGCTTTTGTCAGATGAAGGAAGTGCTTTTGAAAAGGGAATTGTAGTCTGTCCTCCGTCTAGATCAAGGCTCCCAATGTTTTTTACCCATGAGCCACAATCAATTATAAAAGGAGTTGGGGAGCAACACAAGCATTAAACAAAGTCCTTGAGGTGCCAAATAAGGGCTGTGATTGGCTATTGGTAACCGCTATGTGGACTGGCTCTGTTTGGCAGTATATCTGGTTTTATACAACTAAAACTTGCCTCCAAGCCTGGAATTGAAAAATAATCGCCTGCTCTGAGGCCACTGGGAGCAACAGCCAAGGGGTTTGGGAGGAACATGTTATTCACGAGTCATTAGTTGGGATTCACTGGTCTAAATGTACTGGGGACACTGCTATGAGAGGTTCCTTTTAATTCCCATTATTTTTTCTTTCTCTAGTGTTTATGGCTCTTGTCAATGAGAAGTCGAGACACAGTTTGCAGGAAAACATGAACAAAATTGTGGCTCCCACTCAGATAATCTGGGGCAAACAAGAACAGGTAAGAGTCTCCATCAGACTTGTGCAGGGCTGGGGGGATTTTCAGGGGCAACATCAGGTGGGACTAAAATCACTGGATTATTAGCACTTTGTTTAAAGCAGAGTTGGGATACAGCGCCACCATCTGGAGGAACAAGGGAGGACTAATATTAGGGTGCTGGTGGGTGTGGCTTTGGGCAGATAGGTGAGGTATGAATGCTCTGGCCAGTCCTTAGCTGAATACAGAGCAGCCTGAGTTCAGTAACACTTTATTTACATGGGGCAGGCTGTGGGTGCTATGCGTGTGTCCCTATCCCACACCCAAACTTGTATATCATTAGAGATTGTAACACCTGGTGCAGGTTGCAAAAAGAACTCCTTAGTACATGCGGTTTGGCCAGGGCTGCATTGTGCACCCCAGTGTTGTGTTCTACCGATGTCATGTTGTGTCACACATAAATGAGGCCTGAGGTCCCACATTATTATTAACATGTATTTTAAGAGTGCCAACATATTGTGCATAATATAACATACAGAGTAACATATATAACAACCAGGTGAGGAAGGCCCTGTGGAAAAGAGCTTACAATCTAAAGGGAAGGGATTGAGACACAAGGTGTGGGAGTGGCAAGATCAGAAATAAGCAGGTAAGAGATGTAACATAAGGTAATACATTTGGTAGCTAAACAGAGGGAGGGGAGGCTTCTCTAAAGAGTTTAAAGAGATGTAAAGCAGAAAGGTTGGGAAAAAGTTGGAGGAATGGAGAGAGGCTGAAATTTCTATCCCTTTGTGACTTGTTGGAGGAAGTGACGAAAAAATGTTTATGAAGCATGAGAGTGCAAAGAGGAGAGTGCAAAGAGCAAAGTGCAGAGAAGAGCGTGCAGAGAAGAGATTGCAAAGAGCAGAGAGGAAAGTGCAAAGAGGAGAAATACAGAGTAAACATTTTGAAGTGGGAAGTAACAAACAAATCAGTGTTTCCTTGATATCCCAGCTGGTTCAATGTTGATTGAATGGAATCCAGTTCCTAGAGCCTTGTCCAACTGCCATTTTTACTGCCATTTATAAGCAGTAAAATGTTATCACTAATGTCATCCCCTATGCTGGGCCTGAATTTATATGCAGCTGGTTGAGTAAACCAGAGCCTAATGAACTAATGAATCAATTATCCAGTGATCAAAGAGTGTTACAAACACCAGAACCAGAAGTTTTGGGGCTATAAAAATATCTCTTGCTCAATGAGGAATGGGACACAGATGTGAGATATTTATCAAAATCATCTGAAACAATGGCAGTACCTTTCTTTTGTTGTAGGTTCTGGATGTATCTGGGGCTGAGGTTTTGGCCGGTTCTATCCGCGGGTGCCAAGTAGAGATTCTGGAGAACTGCGGCCACTCAGTAGTGATGGAAAGGCCCAGGAAAAGCGCCAAACTCATGACGGACTTCTTGTCTTCAATTCAGAGCACAGAGAACAACAAGAAACACGAATAATATTTCTGGTCCTTCTCTCCCGTCGCGTTGAGTCTCTCAGGGATCCGGCAGAACCACTAGGAATAGAATGTAGTTCCTGGGCCGAGACCCAACAATGACTTTGTTCTGTGCCGCAGATAAGGGCGACCAATGGCACAAGCCTCTGGGACTGGGGATGAAGATACGGACGTCGGCCCAATAATTCTGTATCTCGTTATTTCTCAGTAGGACCCTGTGTCTGGTCCAAACCATGAAAACCCGAATTATGGCCCATAAGACCCATTATAGTCTGCCATGTCTTTAGGCTCTCAGCCTGCTGCATGTAGTTTCAACAAGAACTGGCATTTTGGTCCTTTTAGAAATTCTTATTTTTCATTTGGGCTTAGATACCGCGCTACAGGGAATGTTGGCGCTATATCAATGATAGTAAGATGATAACTGGCAGTTACAGGTGAAATAGAGTGAAAGGTTGAACTTGATGGACGTGTGACTACAATACTGTGTGTAACTTCAGGGAAATGGCCCCCAGCAGCCAATAATAATGTAACCAGTTAAATCAGAGAGCACAGATAGTGGCACACATAGTGTTAATAATTGGGCTGATTGTATGAAACTGACATTTGGGAAGGTCACAAGTCCCCCCCCCTCCCCTGTGTCCCATGGACTGACCCAATCACTGGAGGGTTTGATGGGTTAATGTGAGGAATGTTCTGGCGCCACTAATTAACCCTAACGAGTAACACTAATGAAAGTACTGTAACTGTATTTTGTATAGAGATCACAAAATGCACAAAAATACTGTGACAATGATCTGGGTGAGACTTGACATTCTGGCTCCATGATGCACAGCCGCATGCAGAGCATTTCTACTTCTGATAATAAATTATAATAACAACTTTGGCTCTTTCTATTGGTCTCCCGGGCGCGTGGGGTGGAGCTCCTCCTGCCCCGGGTTATTTGCAGGATGGGTCTGGGGCAGATTTGCATTTAGGCAATCAGACTAATCAAAGGAGCTCATTAGGCAGAAGGCAAGTGAATGTAATGCAAGACATTTGTTTAATTGTATTGTATTAAACAATACAAAAACTATAAAATCCACATTAGATTACATGACAACACAGGACCCAGTGCAGTCTGTATATTCTGATTATTAATCAGTCTTGTTGTATCGGCTTCTGGCAGATATTATTTGACTTGTGCTGTTTTGATCATTTATGACGATCCCTAAGCAGCCCAGACCACACTGAGCATGTGCACAGTCTTGGTCTTGCAAAGATGTATAACAAAGTTACAAGATGGTGCCCCCTGTGGCCAACTTTGAAAGCATAAATCATTTGTTTGATTAGACTTGTGGTGCAGTAAGTTCATGTTTATGTTTAGTATACAAAATACAGCATTTCTAGCCTTATTCTATTTTACTCTTTACTTTTTACATCTGCACTGAAATCAACCTCACGTCCTTCTTTTTGCTTTTCGCTACATATTGTTGGTGGAGGCCCTGTGGACAGATCACCTGCATAATAATATAAGAGTAGCCATAGGAGTGTGAGTTTAGAGCGGTCTCTATCGTTGGTTTGAGGTGATTTCAGTGTACACTGTATATATATATAATACACAAAAGCCATGAATATCTTGTAAATTATATCCTTATTAACGGTGAGTTCTGATGTCATCAGTTATAAACGGTGAGTTCTGATGTCATTTCAGTCACATGACGCACTGAAATTTGTGTATTATAATAAATAAAGTACCCCCAGTTGTAAAATATGAGGATATTAGAAGTTACCTCGGAGTTCCATGACCTGTATAAAAACACTCGGCCTTCGGCCTCGTACTTTTATATGATCATGAAACTCCTCGGTAACTTATAATATCCTTATATTTTACAAGAGGGGGTACTTTATTCACTATATAAATATATTATAATACCTCAACAATTAAGATAAGGTCCTTTTGGTTTATTCCAGGCATTAGATTTGCAGTACCTGTTAAAATCCATCCTTTTTCTGTATTTGGTTTTTAAGAAATGAGAGAAGAAATTATTTTCCTGTAGAACGCCCACCCTCCCTTTATATTTTGTGCAATGCTCTGGGCCAGTTCTTTGCGGCCTCTCAGGCAGGTGGGAATAACGTGTCCATATCCAGAGTGTAAATGTGGCGATAATAGTTGTGCTACAAAGTGACCAATAGCATCTGTGCTGTTCACTACGATTGTACCTCCCCAAGGAAAATCCTCTTGGCTCCATGTTGCCACAGAATGTTTCTAATGTGTGGGGCAATTACTAATAATATGACTTTGGCCTTGTCAGGTAAGTCCCCCCCACTGTGACTTTATCATTTCAAGGAATAGTTCAGTGTGAAAAGAAAAACTGGGTAAATAAATAGGCTGTGCAAAATAAAAAATGTTTTTAATATAGTTAGTGAGGCAAAAATGTAATGTATAAAGGCTGGAGTGAACAGATGTCTAATAAAACAGCCAGAATCCAACTTCATGCTTTTCAGCTCTATAACTCTGAGTTAGTCAGTGACTATAAGGGGGGCCACATGGTACATTTCTGTTCAGTGAGTTTGTAATTGATCCTCAGCATTCAGCTCAGATTCAAAAGCAACAGTTATGTCCCATGTGACCTCCCCTCAAGTCTCTGATTGGTTACTGCCTTGTAGCCAGGGTAACCAGTCAGTGTAAACCAAGAGAGCTGAAAAGCAGGAAGTAGTGTCTGACAGACATCAATACATATACATCCAACCACTCCAGCCTTTATACATTACATTTTTGCCTAACTAACTATATTAGATACATTATTTATTTTGCACAGTCTATCGATTTACCCAGTTTTTATTTTTACACTGAACAATTCTTTGAATCATGTGCTCAGCCTGGGGGGATCATGTGTAAAGTCTGCAGGTGACACTGCCCCTAGTGGTGACAATAAGAAACACTGGCAGTTAATTTGCTTTTATGGGAAGATGTTACAGTGTTCTGATCCGAGTTTCCAGAGTCTATTGCTTCCCCCTCAGGCGCCTCACAAATGTAAACTGAAGGGTGAGATTAGGGGGTACATTCCTATAGGCTAAAGAGGCAACTGGGATTGCTTGTACTTGATCCCAACTAAGATATAATTAATCCTTATTGGAAGCAGAACCAGCCTATTGGCTTTATTTAATGTTTATATGATTTTCTAGTAGACTTAAGGTATGAAGACCCACATTACACAAAGATCAGTTATCCAGAAACCCAGGTCCCGAGCATTCTGGATAACAGGTCCCATACCTGTATTACAATTACTGCCGGCTTAGAGAACATTGTGTTACCCAAGGTGTATCTGTAATGGAAATGTGTTGTTTTTGAAGTACAACACCCCCAATCCTGACATCCAGTCCCCATTATAAGTTCACTCCTTGCTATTTGTTTTATGGGGCCCTCATGCCTCAGTGTTGGATGTTTAAAGCAGAAAGGTGAGTTCCACCTGTGGCAGCTGCTTGATGAACTGGGTCAGTCCTAGGGAAATAGCAGTAGAGCTAATTAGGGCCTTATTGGGCCCCTCCGTTTGTAGTTACACCCCTGGTGATGGTCAAATCTGTCCCATTTTGCTTCGTGGAAAAATTTGAAAAAGGCATATTTTCAAATATATTCATTTATTTTCTAGACTTTTTTTTTTTTACTGCACAGGTATTGTAGTTCATTTCTGTGTATTTCCTTTATTTTTAGAAATCAAAAGTGTTATGTATTTCATGTGCAGCCCCAGAAAAATTTTCGAATGTGGCCCCGAGACGCCCAAAAGGTTGGACACCCCTGCTGTAAATTATAATTCATAATGTACCCCCTAATTTATAGATATGTGATCACCTCGGAGTTATGCGGCCCTCGTGCTTTTATATGGTCACATAACTCCTCTGTGACTTGTAATATCTTTATAAATTACAGTAGGGGGTACATTATCCACTATATAATATATTAGGGATGCACCGTATCCAGGATTCGGTTCGGGATTTGGCCTTTTCAGCAGGATTTTGGCCGAATCCTCCTGCCCAGCCGAACCAAATCCTAATTTGCATAAGCAAATTAAGGGCAGGGAGGGAAATCGCTTGACTTTGTTTTCGGTTCTCGGCCGAATCTTTCGCAACGGATTCGGAGTTTGGCTGAATCCAAAATAGTGGATTCGGTGCATCCCTATAATATATATATGTATATACATATGAAAATATGCGTGTGTGTAAGTAAAAGACCAGTGTGGGCTGCTTTGGTTTTTTTGCCAGGGCTGCTTTTTACTCCCAGTCCGGCCCTGTCACTGGGGAAGCAATGGGGCAGCATCAAAGGTGCAAGAGGAATAGAATCACAATCACATTTCAGCTTGAATTGTTATGGTCCAGTGTGAAAGACATAGATACACACATACATTATTTCCCTGGGCTGGACTTGCAGGTCTGTCATTCTAAGATTTTGGTTTTCAAAATGTGCTTTTTTTTTTTTTTTTCAGCGAAGCATTTTTATGATTTTGTATTAGGGTTGATACCTTTTCAATTGGGGGCGGGGCGAATGACAGGGGCAGGCCAGTGGTGTTGGGGACAGGGTGGATAATGGGGTTCAGGGCTGATGATGTGGCAATTGATTGGCTAATTGCCGTGTCATTAACTTCAATGTCCTGTCTGGATTTCCTAATTTGGAAGTACGGACAGACATCCAAAAACAGGGCTGTTTGGGAGAAATCCGGATAGATGGCAACCCTACACTGTAGGTGCTCTCATCATTTTCCCATTCCTTTTCTGTTTTCAGCCATATTAGCAGTTTTCAGCACTTTTTTACTGCTAGGCAGGGGTCACCTCAACAGCCAGGCCCGGATTTGTGGCGAGACCCCAGGCCTAGGGCAACAAAAACGATAGGGACGGCATGCCATCCAGTCTCTTCCCTAAGGAGCACTGGGGACTCAAAGCTCAAATGCTTGAGAACGCGCTTGCTTGCGCTTGTGCGGGGAGGATCCAGCTGGGTCAGCGCTAGGACCATGAGACGCACAAGAAGCAGCCGGCACTGCGGCCTTGGGCGCCACCTCGCAAAGTCCGGGCCTGTCCACAGCTCTTTGGGAAGGTCCAGAGTGTCAGCCCCTCGGCACTTTCTATGCACCGCCAGAATTCCTTTAACCCTTGCAGTGCTGACTCTCAGTTGCCCAGGAAAAGCGCCAAACTCATGACGGACTTCTTGTCTTCACTTCAGAGCACAGAGAACAACAAGAAACACGAATAATATTTCTGGTCCTTCTCTCCCGTCGCGTTGAGTCTCTCAGGGATCCGGCAGAACCACTAGGAATAGAATGTAGTTCCTGGGCCGAGACCCAACAATGACTTTGTTCTGTGCCGCAGATAAGGGTGACCAATGGCACAAGCCACTGGGACTGGGATGAAGATAGGACGTCGGCCCGATAATTCTGTATTCGTTATTTCTCAGTAGGACCCTGTGTCTGGTCCAAACCATGAAAACCCGAATTATGGCCCATAAGACCCATTATAGTCCTGCCATGTCTTTAGGCTCTCAGCCTGTTGCATGAGTTCAACAAGAACTGGCATTTTGGTCCTTTAGAAATTCTTATTTTTCATTTGGGCTTAGATACCGCGCTGCAGGGAATGTTGGCGCTATATCAATGATAGTAAGATGATAACTGGCAGTTACAGGTGAAATAGAGTGAAAAGGTTGAACTTGATGGACGTGTGTCTACAATACTGTGTGTAACTTCAGGGAAATGGCCCCCAGCAGCCAATAATAATGTAACCAGTTAAATCAGAGAGCACAGATAGTGGCACACATAGTGTTTAATAATTGGGCTGATTGTATGAAACTGACATTTGGGAAGGTCACAAGTCCCCCCCCTCCCCTGTGTCACATGACTGACCAATCACTGGAGGGTTTGATGGGTTAATGTGAGGAATGTTTCTGGCGCCACTAATTAACCCTAACGAGTAACACTAATGAAAGTACTGTAACTGTATTTTGTATAGAGATCACAAAATGCACAAAAATACTTGTGACAATGATCTGGGTGAGAACTTGACATTCTGGCTCCATGATGCACCAGCCGCATTGCAGAGCATTTCTACTTCTGATAATAAATTATATATAACAACTTCGGCTCTTTCTATTGGTCTCCCGGCGCCGTGGGGTGGAGCTCCTCCTGCCCCGGGTTATTTGCAGGATGGGTCTGGGGCAGATTTGCATTTAGTCAATCAGGCCAATTAAAGGAGCTCAAAGGCTAATTAAAGGAGCTCATTAGGCAGAAGGCAAGTTAATGTAATGCAAGACATTTGTTTAACTGTATTGTATTAAACAATAGAAAAACTATAAAATCCACATTAGATTACATGACAACACAGGAGCCAGTGCAGTCTGTATATTCTGATTATTAATCAGTCTGCTGTATCGGCTTCTGGCAGATATTATTTGACTTGTGCTGGTTTTGATCATTTATGACGATCCCTAAGCAGCACAGAACCTCACTGAGCATGTGCACAGTCTTGTCTTGCAAAGATGTATAACAAGTTTACAAGATGGTGACCCCCCTGTGGCCAACTTTGAAAGCATAAATTCATTTTGTTGATTAGGCTTGGGTGCAGTAAGTTCATGTTTATGTTAGTATACAAAATACAGCATTTCTAGCCTTATTCTATTTTACTCTTTACTTTTTACATCTGCACTGAAATCAACCTGCCGTCCTTCTTTTGCTTTTGGCTACATATGTGGTGAGGCCCTGTGGACCAGATCACCTGCATAATAATAATATAAGAGCAGCCATAGGGAGTGTGAGTTAGAGCGGTCTCTATCGTTGTTTGAGTGATTTCAGTGTACACTGTATATGTATGTGTGTAGATATATATATATATTATAATTATTATAATTCCTCAACAATTAAGATAAGGTCCTTTTGGTTTATTCCAGGCATTAGATTTGCAGTACCTGTTAAAATCCATCATTTTTCTGTATTTGGTTTTTAAAAAATGAGAGAAGAAATTATTTTCCTGTAGAACGCCCACCCTCCCTTTATATTTTGTGCAATGCTCTGGGCCAGTTCTTTGCAGCCTCTCAGGCAGGTGGGAATAACCTGTCCATATCCAGAGTGTAAATGTGGCGATAATAGTTGTGCTACAAAGTGACCAATAGCATCTGTGCTGTTCACTACGATTGTACCTCCCCAAGGAAAATCCTCTTGGCTCCATGTTGCCACAGAATGTTTCTAATGTGTGGGGCAATTACTAATAATATGACTTTGGCCTTGTCAGGTAAGTCCCCCCCACTGTGACTTTATCATTTCAAGGAATAGTTCAGTGTGAAAAGAAAAACTGGGTAAATAAATAGGCTGTGCAAAATAAAAAATGTTTTTAATATAGTTAGTGAGGCAAAAATGTAATGTATAAAGGCTGGAGTGAACAGATGTCTAATAAAACAGCCAGAATCCAACTTCATGCTTTTCAGCTCTATAACTCTGAGTTAGTCAGTGACTATAAGGGGGGCCACATGGTACATTTCTGTTCAGTGAGTTTGTAATTGATCCTCAGCATTCAGCTCAGATTCAAAAGCAACAGTTATGTCCCATGTGACCTCCCCTCAAGTCTCTGATTGGTTACTGCCTGGTAACCAGGGTAACCAGTCAGTGTAAACCAAGAGAGCTGAAAAGCAGGAAGTAGTGTCTGACAGACATCAATACATATACATCCAACCACTCCAGCCTTTATACATTACATTTTTGCCTAACTAACTATATTAGATACATTATTTATTTTGCACAGTCTATTTATTTACCCAAGACAAAAGGAACACCAAGAGCCCCAATAGTGTAATATGTTTTTACAAGGAGTAATGGTAGAGTAAACAAGTTAATACTCACACACCAGGGTTACCAATAGGCAACCACTGTATAGGCAGGTGGGGAGATTATCCTGACCCCACTCAGGAATAAGACGTCGCTCTCTGTAGAAGAAAAAGGGGATGATACCCCTCCACTCGGGGTGACTCGATATAGTAGTAAGACAAAACAGAGGCGCCAAAAGGATAAAATTAGCTAAAAACACTTAAAAACCCAATGGGTAATTCAGAGGAGGTAATAGTGGACTTACCTCCTCCAATCAGACACCAACGAAAGTGGTAATTTTCAGTAATAGTTTATTCACAAAACAGTATTGCAACGCGTTTCACAGGCATTTCCTGGTTCATCAGGCAATATGGAACGACAGTGTCTTTGTATAAACACACCAGGCGCCTCTGTTTTGTCTTACTACTATTTATTTACCCAGTTTTTATTTTTACACTGAACAATTCCTTGAATCATGTGCTCAGCCTGGGGGGATCATGTGTAAAGTCTGCAGGTGACACTGCCCCTAGTGGTGACAATAAGGAAACACTGGCAGTTAAATTTGCTTTTATGGGAAGATGTTACAGTGTTCTGATCCGAGTTTCCAGAGTCTATTGCTTCCCCCTCAGGGGCCTCACAAATGTAAACTGAAGGGTGAGATTAGGGGTACATTCCTATAGGCTAAAGAGGCAACTGGGATTGCTTGTACTTGATCCCAACGAAGATATAATTAATCCTTATTGGAAGCAAAACCAGCCTATTGGCTTTATTTAATGTTTATATGATTTTCTAGTAGACTTAAGGTATGAAGACCCAAATTACGGAAAGATCAGGCATCCGGAAAACCCCAGGTCCCTAGCATTCTGGATAACAGGTCCCATACCTGTATTACAATTACTGCCTGCTTAGAGAACATTGTGTTACCCAAGGTGTATCTGTAATGGAAATGTGTTGTTTTTGAAGTACAACACCCCCAAATCCTGACATCCAGTCCCATTATAAGTTCACTCCTTGCTATTTGTTTTATGGGGCCCTCATGCCTCAATGTTGGATGTTTAAAGCAGAAAGGTGAGTTCCACCTGTGGCAGCTGCTTGATGAACTGGGTCAGTCCTAGGGAAATAGCAGTAGAGCTAATTAGGGCCTTATTGGGCCCCTTCGTTTGTATTTACACCCCTGATGATGGTCAAATTTGTCCCATTTTGCTTCGTGAAAAATTTGCAAAATTTGAAAAAGGCATATTTTCAAATATATTCATTTATTTTCTAGACTTTTTTTTACTGCACAGGTATTGTAGTTCATTTTCTGTGTATTTCCTTTATTTTTAGAAATCAAAAGTGTTATGTATTTCATGTGCGGCCCAAGAAAAATTTTCGAATGTGGCCCGGGAAGCCAAAAGGTTGGACACCCCTGCTGTAAATTATAATTCATAATGTACCCCCTAATTTATAGATATGTGATCACATTGGAGTTATGCGGCCTCGTGTTTTTATATGGTCACATAACTCCTCTGTGACTTGTGATATCTTTATAAATTACAGTAGGGGGTACATTATCCACTATATAATATATTAGGGATGCACCGTATCCAGGATTCGGAATTCGGGCCTTTTTCAGCAGGATTTGGCCGAATCCTTCTGCCCAGCCAAACCTTTGTTTTCCCCTTTCTACCCCTAATTTGCATATGCAAATTAGGATTCGGTTCTCGTCCGAATCTTTCGCGACTGATTCGGGGTTCGGTGCATCCCTATAATATATATATCTATATATACATATGAAATATGCGTGTGTGTAAGTAAAAGACCAGTGTGGGCTGCTTTGGGTTTTTTTGCCAGGGCTGCTTTTTACTCCCAGTCCGGCCCTGTCACTGGGGAGCAATGGGGCAGCATCAAAGGTGCAAGAGGAATAGAATCACAATCACATTTGAGCTTGAATTGTTATGGTCCAGTGTGAAAGACTAGATACACACATACATTATTTCCCTGGGCTGGACTTGCAGGTCTGTCATTGTAAGATTTTGGTTTTCAAAATGTGCTTTTTTTTTTTTTTTGTCAGCGAAGCATTTTTATGATTTTGTATTAGGGTTGATACCTTTTCAATTGGGGGGCGGGCGAATGACAGGGGCGGGCCAGTGGTGTTGGGGACAGGGTGGATAATGGGGTTCAGGGCTGATGATGTGGATTGATTGGGCTAATTGCCGTGTCATTAACTTCAATGTCCTGTCTGGATTTCCTAATTTGGAAGTACGGACAGACCATCCAAAACAGGGCTGTTTGGGGAGAAATCGGATAGATGGCAACCCTTACACTGTAGGTGCTCTCATCATTTTCCCATTCCTTTTCTGTTTTCAGCCATATTAGCAGTTTTCAGCACTTTTATACTGCTAGGCAGGGGTCACCTCTCAACAGCCAGGCCGCGGATTTGTGGCGAGACCCCAGGCCTAGGGCACAAAATGATAGGGGGCGGATGCATCCAGTCTCTTTCCTAAGGAGCACTGGGGACTCAAAGCTCAAATGCTTGAGAATGCGCTTGCTTGCGCTTTGTGCGGGAGGATCGCAGGCTGGGTCAGCGCTAGGACCATGAGACGCACAAGAAGCAGCCGGCACTGCGGCCTTGGGGCGCCACCTTCGCAAAGTCCGGGCCTGTCCACAGCTCTTTGGGAAGGTCCAGAGTGTCAGCCCCTTGGCACTTTTCTATGCACCGGCGCAGAATTCCTTTAACCCTTGCAGTGGCTGACTCTCAGTTGGCACCAAAGCCTAAATACTAGCAGTCTAAAAATGCAAATATCTCAGAAACGAATAAAAAGTGATTGAAAAATTGCAAAGAGTGTCAGGGAAGCAGCTTGAGTTAGCTTACAACAATTCATTGTTTGGGGTTAATAATAGATTGTCCCCTACCATCACCCCTCCCCAATAAAGTCAGTTATAATAAATCATTAAAATATATTGCCTGACATGCCCTGTGGATCGGGAATCGATGAGAGGGCCAGAGGAGGGAAGCCATGCAGTATATTCCTGGGAATCTGTGTGGTGTTGCCAGCAATAGTCTTCCCTCTGTCTTGCGCCGGCAAGCGGCATGGACACGCATCGCTTTGTATTCGAAGTCGCCCGAAGTTGCCCCTACCCTTAACCTTCCAGTGATTTGCGTGAACAGGACTGTGAGATGCCAAGCAAATCGCAATCTCTTTCTAATACTGAGCCAGGGACTCGTCCCATTGTCATTTGCATTTAAGATTAGGTTAGTATTTTGATCCAGACAGGTGGTAACCCCAATTCTTTTCTCGTGTTGCTATGCTCTGTGTGCCCGGATACAGCTGCCTCTGCATTTGATATTTATCTAACGGTTTTCTCATAGGCGGAGGGTGACTTTTGAGTTTGGGAAGGCTAATCAAAGATCAGCAAAAAAATTTTTCACCTAGCGGAGGTTAAGGCCTTCAGAGCAGATGGGGGAAACAATAGCATTTTTTAAAGAAAATTCCCCTATAGAGTGCTATAGTCACCTCATTAAGAAAATGTGTGTGCCCCAATGAGGCCTTCCATACCAGGAGGACTCTCCCAGTGAACAAGCCACAGTGCTTGATAGATTTCTTAAAAGAGAACCAGGGGCGCTCCACCAATGAGGCGAGTTGAGACGCTCGCCTCAGGCGGCAGCGCCCCCTGGTAACTAAGAGCCGAATTTCCGGTTTTCAACCCGGAAATTCGGCTCTTCTAGTGCAGAGAGCGCAATTGCGTGAGTCATGTGACAGAAATGACATCAGAACTCACCGTTTATAACTGATGACATCAGAAATCACCATTTATAAGGATATCATTTATAAGATATTAATGGCTTTTGTGTATTATATATTAATACGGAAGGTACCCGCACTCTGTCTCTGACTTCCACTTTACGGGTGCTTGGCCAAATAAATGTATATAATTGTTGAAGAGGGACCAGCACACCGATTTTTTTTAAATTCACCAAATATCTATTGCAACATCACTGTACTTCCACAAAAGCACAGTGATGCTGCAATAAATATTCTTGAATACCCTCTTGAACAGGGGTGTGTGTGTGTGTGTGTGTGTGTGTTTTGTATACCAACTTTTATACATTATACAATCCAGTAAGAGCAGAGATAAAATAGTGTCATCTATAGTGTATAACATCCCTGACAAACACAGCAAAATAAATGCAGAGTAAACATCAAGTATAATAACATAGTGTGTCAGAAATACAATTTGTGAATCTAGTGGAAGCCTTCACCTCAGAAAATATATTTCCCTCAAAATGTAAGGTCATGTGATTAAATGGAACAGATAGACAGACAGATACAGAGACTAGTCTCTAAATAAAAACACACACACACAAGTGTTTCCTTGCTCAATTTCACCTCACTGTCCTCCTCCCTGTACTCTAGTTTTGTCACCAGGGTTCCATGTGAGAAGCACATCTTGGCATGTCAGTCAGGGCTAAAACTGCAGCAAACTAACTCAGATTAAATTAATTCTAACCATGGGATAAAGGGAGCTCCAAATACAGTTATGACAATACAGAAATAATTGTTCCCTTCTCATTGCCTAAAAGTCTCTGAATGTATATGCAATCTTTCAGTGATATAATATAGTGAATAAAGTACGCCCTTTTGTAAAATATAGGGATATTATAAGTTACCGAGGAGTTTCATGACCATATAAAAACACGAGGCCGAAGACCGAGTTATACAGGTCATGGAACTCCGAGGTAACTTCTAATATCCTCATATTTTACAATTGGGGGTACTTTATTTATTATAATACACAAATTTCATTGAGTCATGTGACAGAAATGACATCAGAACTCACCGTTTATAACTGATGACATCAGAACTCACCGTTTATAAGGATATAATTTACAGGATATTCATGGCTTTTGTGTATTATAAATAAATATATATGAGCAACTGGCAACCTGCTTTGTGGAATAAATAAAAATCTATAACTACTTGGCATCTTTTTAACTCACTGTAGTCCTGGAGATGCTGCACATGGCTAAACCTGAGCTTCCATTTAGCATACAGAACTGCCACTTCTTCCAGGGAGATCAGCTCTGAGCTGTGCAGGTCCCGCCCACTCCCCTCCCGTTCCTCAGTCAGCTGATCTCTCAGCCTGTGTGAGACTACGGGAGCTGCAAGTGAAACAAAGTTACTGCTTTCTATTGCAAGGTATTGCTAGAATCAGTCTTTCAAATCCCCCAGTTGAAATGACATTTACCGTGCTGGACTGGTTTGGGGAGGCTTAGCCTCCTCAAGCCTTCATTAAAATCCGCCCATGGGTTTTCTAATAATTTTATACATAAGAGCCCCATATAGCCAATATTCACTGTTACCTACACTCACGCCACGACTGTGCCCCAAGCACAAATAGTGCAGCACTTGGGAAAAGTTCTAGAGTTTTAATTGGGGCCCCATTCTACTTTAATGGCCCGTAGGGTTACACCACATTAGTCTCAGCAATCACCAGGCATGGGGGGGGGAGTGTTTATAGGGCAGGGGGTTTAGGGGCAAAACACTTTAGGGAGGGGAGCTCAGCAACAAATTCTACATTTTTTACTTGCCCCTAATTCTCTCTCCATATTGTTTGACCTCGTAATGTAAATGGGAAAATAAATTGGTCGGAAAGCTCATATATATCAGCTCCTAGTGTTAAAGTTAATAGCAGACCGACTGCAAAATTACTTTTTTGGGGGGTTCCGTGCTGAACAAAAGTCAGGTGACTATGAACAGAATTTTGTTGTATTCCTTGTGTTTTGGTTTGATCAGCATCACAGGCCACAATATGGCATTGGGACACAAAGAAAGCCGCCAGTTAGATATTCCTGCCCCAGCTACAGGGGTAAAGAGCCAATCATTAGCTCTATCAGCCACACGTATGTAGGTAGGTGGCTCCCAGGCTGGGCAACTTAAAGAATATAGACCCATCTTAGACCCAAGACACATGGAGTAAAATTTGTAGGTTCCCCTTTCAAGTGATTCCCATGTGTCACTGCCTATGGCCTTAAAGGGAAAGTTCACCATTAAACATGATTTTAGATGGTTGTACATTGACTTATTCTAAGTAGCTGTGTATTTTTTATGGTTTCAAATAATTAACCTTCCTACTCTGCCTCTTTATGCCCAGTCACTAATAAAGCTCACTCATTTTATAATTTTATATTTTTTAATTGCTTATATTTATAGTCAATGCTTTTGATACTTTTTAATTCTTGGGTGGCAAAAAGGTAGCTAAGAGTCTTCAGACCCTCCTTTGCCACAGGGCTAGAGAAGGTCCCTTTATCCATGAAGGTCCATCAGGGCAAGGATCTTCAGAGCCTCCTTTGCCTCAAGCTGAAAGCTTCATCTTTGTGCTAAATCCTCCTCCTCCTCCTCCTCCTTCCTCCTCCTCTTCATCCTCCTCAGTTCCTCCTTGGTCCAGGATTTGGGTTCTGGAAGTTCTTTCTGGTTCTATCGCTTCACATGAAAAATGCGAGGGGCAAGAATCTGAGGGAAGAAACAATCAGCAATGGATTAGAAAATTGTGGCAGAGACAAATGCCATTCTCTTATGTGCTATAATTGTAATCTTATTCTACATCTCATCCTCCCCTTTTAGACAACTTACTATTATAACAGTGTCCCTTTAAGGTAGAACTTATTGTAAATAGCATGTGTCACTTACCATCAGCTGCAGCTTCAGCCAAATCTCGCTGTTATTTACTGTGGACTCAAGAGGGAACCAGCCCTCCATGGTCATATCCTTGGCAGCCATGAGTGTTGATAGGAACAGAGATGTGTCCCAGAACCTTGTTGCGCTGATTTAGTACCTGTGAAAAGAACACGTATAAGTGACCCAGTAAGGAAGGAGAACAGAGAAACAAAAACCAGCAACAAGGTCAAAGCCCCAATCTAGATCTGCAGGAGTAAAGGATCCAATAAGGGAAGGACATTTATACTCACATTTTAGTTGCATTCTCTCGCCGCGTGGGTCCTTTATGAGGAATTGTAACCTCTCCTTCCACTCTGGCTCTCCGGAATTTATTTGGGCCTGGAAAAAGAACAATTAGAGATATTCTAAATGAGAACTGGATCTGTCTGCTAATTATTATTGGTGATTTAATGCTTTAATCAGTGTTATTGTTTAATCAGGTATTGCCCATTGCCATCAGCTAACAACAGTATGTCACTGCTTTACTGTCTATGGTGCACTAAGTGATCATTCCAAATAAATGCCTACCCTCACCCCATTATGTGAAAGACAAAACACCGTCCTCTTGACTGTATCTGTCACTGACACTTCCACGGTGGCAGTGGGTTTAATTTGCATTTCTTCGGCTGTTAGAGAAGAACAGATGTGATTAATAAGGTGAATAATACAGGAGAGATTCATATAAGAAGATTTACACTATTATGTGCCCAAGAGAGAGGCATCACTTGTGACTCACCCGTATCACTGGCAGACCCCTGGCTTTTTGGATGACGGTGTAAAGGGCAACTGATGACAACTCCTCACTCTTAGGGGGCGCGGCCTTTTGTTCAGATTTAACACCTGGAAACCAAACAAAGTAGATGGATTAAAGGGCAAAAGAGCCCAACCTTTCCCCATGCAGTCAGATAAGAAGGAACAGAGACTTTACTTCTCCAGCTTGTCACGGTCTGAAAAGAGTTTGAGAGTTTCCACCTTGATATGGAGCTCCCCAGACTTCACATTGTCCAACCGGATCCACTGCAGGGGGAGAGAAGCACAAGTTCCATCAGATACAGGGGAAATCACTGAATGATTATTACACTATATCAGCATGGGAGGCGGCTGCATTCACTTACCTTATCAATGAATTTCTTCTTTAGCACATGTGGAACTGCAATTTTACAGCTGGACATTGGGGAAGAGAAAAGGAAAATCAGTATATGTATTTAAAGATGAAATAAAGATAAAATAAATGGAAGCCCAGACCCTGATACAAAGAGAAATACTCACCTGCCCAGTGAATCATCTCTCTGAACATTTTTGTCCAGAACCTCAAATTCAATCTCCTGCCCTGGTAAATCTGAAAATAATATCTGGGGATAAAACATACAATGAGGTGACATTAGATACGGGAATATCTGCTGCATGTGGCACACGTCTATTCACACCTATAAAATACACAAAATAACTGGGACACTTTAATCAAGGGTCGAAATTTCAATTCTTCTACTTCGAATTCATAAAGACCAACCGAAATTAAGTCAAAGGTTTTTTTTTTTGGCCTAATTAGGTCTGTTTTCATATGAATAGGTCTGTATTCGGGGAATTCAAATCGTACGATCAAATTCAAAGTTTTCCCCCAAAAAACTTTCATTTTTCAAAGTCCACAAATTGACTCCAAATAGGTTAAGGAGGTCCCTCATAGGCTAAAACAGTAATTCGGCAGGTTTTAGATGGCAAAAGATTGAAGTCACATGATAAATTTAGATATTCAAATTTTCCAATTTTTTTCAATTCAAATTGAATTTGGGCGATTCCCTAGTCGAAGTACACACAAAAATACTCGAAAAATTGAAATTTTTTGAATTCAAAACCTCAACCTTTGATAAATTCCCTTAAATGTGGGTTTATTTGGATGTAAATCCTGGGGGGGATGCGGTACCTCAAAATGTCTGGTTCCACTGCGGGTTGAGGTTCTTAGATATGACCCTGGTTTTCCCAACTGTGCCTCCTCCGCGCACAACTACAAAAGGGTCTGATTTCTTGGAGAAGAAGTCGTTTGCAAACGAGATTTCTTGCTTCTAATACGATCCGAAGTGCGTTCTGCAAGTAAACAAAATGTCAGACTATAGAATATAAACTCAGTGGGAACAGTCACTTCCCATAGACTTTGAATGCAACTCTCCCCCCAATCTCTGTACACAGGGTCGGACTGGCCGGTGGGACACTGGGAAAAACCCGGTGGGTCCCAGCCCTCATGGGCTGCTGGGACCCCCTCGATCCCTGGCGCAGCTCCTTTGTGCATACGTGCGCAGCTTTTTGTGCATGTGTGGGCAGCTCCTTTTGTGCATCTATGGTGCAGCTCCTTTTGCGCATGTGCGGGCGTAGTGGTAGGGGTCCGGAGGGGGCCCTGGACAATCCGACCAGTCTGTACAGGGAAACAGAGGGGGACAGGAGCCCACAGTCGTGAAAGAGAAATACTGGTTCTTACCCAGGGATCCGCGAAGGGCAGATTTTTCATGTCAAAGTTGGCTGCCAGGGGCTGAGTGAAAAATTTTGGCGCAACCATGAAGTTGGCAATTTGATCCACAATCATTCTTTCTGTCATGGTGCTGCAGGAGGCAGAGAGAGAAGGGCATTAATAAGTGAATCATTGTACAATGGGAGGGAAATATAAGAGGAGGGATAAAGGACAATGATTTTGGGACTAAAGACTAAAGTGTGGGAAAGGACGGGCAGAGAATCACTAGTATATAAATATATATAAATCTAGTCACTTACTGAAGACCGGGAATATTAAGCAGGTTGGTGAGTCCTGTCCACTGTAGATGTAACACCTGCAAAAAAAAAGGAAGATCGATGGTGTAAGGGTTAATAAGAAAATAGAATATCTCGGAGATACTAATTGTATTTATAGAGAAATATATATATTTATAGCTGCACGAAGCAACTCCTTATAATACGGACTCACCGGCCGCCGAGGGAAGTAAATGTTCACGGCTTCAGTAAAGGGCACGTCTGGTATCAGCGGAGCCAGAATTATTCGTAATGTTCCCTCCAGCTGTCAGAGGAGAAATGACATTGATTATATGTTCAAGGGCAACACATGGGCACATGTAGAAGGTCAGTATGAGGGTCACTTACCTTCACAGACTTCACTCCGGCCATGATAGTCTTAGATATTCCAACATTAACCATCACCGCTGCGTTGAGACTGTAAATGAGGAGCAAACGGTCAGTGAGTGGGAAGGAAGATTAAAGAGAGGCTTATACACAGGTTGGGAAGGAGACAATATTGACCTGATTTTGAGATCCAGGAGAATCTGCTTCTTCTCTGGATCAGACTGAACTCTCATGTGAGTCACCTGTGGAGCCTGTGGAACAGTCACACAATGGGTTACAATGGGTCTGATGGGAAATCACTGAGCAACATGAGAGACAATTAAATACACGGGACACTTACCTTATTGCCAAAATCAATATCAAAGAAGTGAAAATTGGTTAAATATTTAAATCGGGATCTGATCAGCGGCTGAATTCTCCATCTTAGTAATTTCTCCAGATATTTTGTTATGTACGGCCACGAATTGTTCACTAACTGCCCGGGATGAAAAGAACAGAAGTGGCTAACGTTAGTGTAAGGCAAGAATTCAGCAGCTCACTCCTACTCACACTCACTAACACACTCACTCACTGACACACACACACTGACACACTCACACACACACTGACACACACACACACTGACACACACACATACCCACGCACACACACAGACACACTGATACTCAATGACACTCACACTGACACAAAGACACTGACATATACACAGACACACATCACACACTCACTGACACACAGAGACACACACGGACACACACACTCATGCACACACTCACTGACACACACACTGACCACACAGTGAGATACACAGACACACTCACTGACACACACCACTGACACACACACTGACAGACATACACACTGACACACAGACACACACTCACTGATACACACACTCACTGACACACACACAGACACACATGTAGATCCAGTTAAAGAGTGCCGGTATATCACTTACCACTTGCAGGTACCGGAGTCTCTCAAACTCTCGGTCAGTGACCTGCAAACGAGAGGCACAAGCAAATTAGGTTTCTAATAAAATAATGTAAAGAATCACATGTGACCCTCATTTCTAAATAAAGTGATGAATTAAAGGGAAACTCCACCTAAAACAGTTTTTGCATCATTAGAGAAAATGTCGTTCTGAGGAAGATCCCAATTTACAGTCACTAAAAATCTTCATTAGGTTCAAAGTTTCATGTAAAAGTCTGTTTGTCCCTTTCTGATCTCTGGCTCTCACTTGGGGGTACCGAACATTTGGCTCAACAAGTGCTAAACCACTTTACTTCTCCTTTAACACATTGCAACATTATATTTGTAAAGAAGAACGTTCATAAACAGTTGAGTTTTTGTAAAGTGAGAGGAGGAGGGAGAAGTAACTAAGTCTATGGCATTTTACTGGATACAACCAGGGCTGGCCTGATGAGCTCACAATTCCCAGTTAATATATATATATATATACACACACATGTACATGACAAGGCCCAGTATATTTGCTATTTATACTCTCTACCAAAGGAACTTTATCAACATTTGGCCTCTCTAAAACCCAACTGACCAGAAATCTCAACCCAACGGCCACACAATATGTCTGCTCTTAAATCAAAGCTTTTGGGACGGCAGCTTCTCAAATGATAAATTGAATAAATGAGAATCTGCAGTTGTAAAATGGAATGAATTTCCATTGCTAATGCCTGTATTGTGTTATCAGTAATGGGTGAGACTTACCTTGTGTGGGACCTTTGCCTGTTCCTTGGCTTTGTCCTGACACTTTATTGCTGATGGCTCAGTACTTGGCTTCCAGCATCTGTACAAGATCCACATCACTATTCCCATAATTATATAAAAAAAGCTGACGTCCAAAACTCCCGCAGAGAAGCCTAATAATAGGGTAATGATCCATTTTGTATATGAAAAATTATTTAAAAATATATTTTGATCGGTCATTTTTCAAAAAATTGAGTCAAAAGAACAAGGAATAAAGAGCAAGCTCCTTCCTCCTCGAACTCCTAACTCAGAATGACTGCAAACACCTGACAGCTGTTGAAGCCTGTTTTCATCATTATGACCTCACAATGGTGTTGCCATGGTTACAGAGTCAGCAGATCAAATTACCCATTGTTAGGTCATCCCAAGCGATGATGTCATAATGGATGCAGTTCTCACAGGGAGACAATGCAAAACAAACTGATGACATCATAATGCCTCCTGCAAACTCAAACTGATGACATCATAATGCCTCCTGGAAACTCAATAGCAGCATATATTATCTGTAATATGATTTTGCCCTGATCTGAGGAATTTTTTTTTTTTTTTTTTTTAAATCTCAAAAATGCAAATAAAATAAATTCAGCAACTAAAACCTGGTGAATGTCTATATAAGTCAATGAACGTTTATTTTCAATATTCCCACTATTTTATAGTTCAAACATTTGAGATTTTTTTTTTAAATGAACGTAATAATGAAAGTTACACAGAATATATGAATATAGTTGCACAAGGGGTGACATTACTCAGGTCCCATCACAATGACAATACTGACTCATTTCAGTTGCCGTGGAAACAATCTCCACGAACAACTTCTTTCTGTCTTGCGCCGGCTGTAATGAAAAGTCGCCTGCGGCATGGCACACGCATCGCTTTGTATTCCGAAGTCGCCCGAAGTCGCCCCTACCCTTAACCTTCCAGTGATTTGCGTGAACAGGACTGTGAGATGCCAAGCAAATCGCAATCTCTTTCTAATACTGAGCCAGGGACTCGTCCAATTGTCATTTGCATTTAAGATTAGGTTAGTATTTTGATCCAGACAGGTGGTAACCCCAATTCTTTTCTCGTGTTGCTATACTCTGTGTGCCCGGATACAGCTGCCTCTGCATTTGATATTTATCTAACGGTTTTCTAATAATTTTATACATAAGAGCCCCATATAGCCAATATTCACTGTTACCTACACTCACGCCAACACCGACTGTGCCCCAAGCACAAATAGTGCAGCACTTGGGAAAAGTTCTAGAGTTTTTTTAATTGGGGCCCCATTCTACTTTAATGGCCCGTAGGGTTACACCACCATTAGTCTCAGCAATCACCAGGCATGGGGGGGGAGTGTTTATAGGGCAGGGGGTTTAGTGGCAAAACACTTTAGGGAGGGGAGCTCAGCAACAAATTCTACATTTTTTACTTGCCTCTAATTCTCTCTGGTCTGAAAGCTCATATATATCAGCTCTTAGTGTTAAAGTTAAAAGCAGACCCACTGCAAAATTACTTTTTCGGGGGGTTTCGTGCTGAACCGAAAGTCAGGTGACTATGAACAGAATTTTGTTCTATTCCTTGTGTTTTGGTTTGATCAGCATCACAAGCCACAATATGGCATTGGGACACAAAGAAAGCTGCCAGTTAGATATTCCTGCCCCAGCTACAGGGGTAAAGAGCCAATCATTAGCTCTATCAGCCACACGTGTGTAGGTAGGTGGCTCCCAGACTGGGCAACTTAAAGAATATAGACCCATCTTAGACCCAAGACACATGGAGTAAAATGTGTAGGTTTCCCCTTTTAAGTGATTCCCGTGTGTCACTGCCTATGGCCTTAAAGGGAAAGTTCACCATTAAACATGATTTTAGAAGGTTGTACATTGACTTATTCTAAGTAGCTGTGTATTTTTTATGGTTTCAAATAATTAACCTTCCTACTCTGCCTCTTTATGCCCAGTCACTAATAAAGCTCACTCATTTTATAATTTTATTTTTTTTATTGCTTATATTTATAGTCAATGCCTCTACTTTTTAATTCTTGGGTGGCAAAAAGGTAGCTAAGAGTCTTCGGACCCTCCTTTGCCACAGGGCTAAGGAAGGTCCCTTTATCCTGATCCAGAAGGTCCATCAGGGCAAGGATCTTCAGAGCCTCCTTTGCCTCAAGCTGAAAGCTTCATCTTTGTGCTAAATCCTCCTCCTGCTCCTCCTCCTCCTCCTCCTCCTCTTCATCCTCCTCAGTTCCTCCTTGGTCCAGGATTTGGGTTCTGGAAGTTCTTTCTGGTTCTATCGCTTCACATGAAAAATGCGAGGGGCAAGAATCTGAGGGAAGAAACAATCAGCAATGGATTAAGAAAACTTGTGGCAGAGACAAATGCCATTCTCTTATGTGCTATAATGTAATCTTATTCTACATCTCATCCTCCCCTTTTAGACAACTTACTATTATAACAGTGTCCCTTTAAGGGTAGAACCTTATTGTAAATAGCATGTGTCACTTACCATCAGCTGCAGCTTCAGCCAAATCTCGCTGTTATTTACTGTGGACTCAAGAGGGAACCAGCCCTCCATGGTCATATCCTTGGCAGCCATGAGTGTTGATAGGGAAACAGAGATGTGTCCCAGAACCTTGTTGCGCTGATTTAGAACCTGTGAAAAGAACACGTATAAGTGACCCAGTAAGGAAGGAGACAGAGAAACACAAAACCAGCACACAAGGTGCAAAGCCCCAATCTAGATCTGCAGGAGTAAAGGATCCAATAAGGGAAGGACATTTATACTCACATTTAGTTGCATTCTCTCGCCGCGTGGGTCCTTTATGAGGAATTGTAACCTCTCCTTCCACTCTGGCTCTCCGGAATTTATTTGGGCCTGGAAAAAGAACAATTAGAGATATTCTAAATGAGAACTGGTTCTGTCTGCTAATTATTATTGGTGATTTAATGCTTTAATCAGTGTTATTGTTTAATCAGGTATTGCCCATTGCCAATCAGCTAACAACAGTATGTCACTGCTTTACTGTCTATGGTGCACTAAGTGATCATTCCAAATAAATGCCCCTACCCCTCACCCCATTATTTATGTGAAAACAAACAAACTTGAGACCAAACCCTTGTGTGGTTGGACACTGTTATGTGCGACTTACCCCCGTCCTCTTGACTGTATCTGTCACTGAAACTTCCACGGTGGCCAGTGGGTTTAATTTGCATTTCTTCGGCTGTTAGAGAAGAACAGATGTGATTAATAAGGTGAATAATACAGGAGAGATTCATATAAGAAGATTTACACTATAATGTGCCCAAGAGAGAGGCATCACTTGTGACTCACCCGTATCACTGGCAGACCCCTGGCTTTTTGGATGACAGTGTAAAGGGCAACTGATGACAACTCCTCACTCTTAGGGGGCGCGGGCCTTTTGTTCAGATTTAAAACCTGGAAACCAAACAAAGTAGATGGATTAAAGGGCAAAAGAGCCCAACCTTTCCCCATTTAGTCAGATAAGAAGGAACAGAGACTTTACCTTCTGCAGCTTGTCACGGTCTGAAAAGAGTTTGAGAGTTTCCACCTTGATATGGAGCTCCCCAGACTTCACATTGTCCAACCGGATCCACTGCAGGGGGAGAGAAGCACAAGTTCCATCAGATACAGGGGAAATCACTGAATGATTATTACACTATATCAGCATGGGAGGCGGCTGCATTCACTTACCTTATCAATGAATTTCTTCTTTAGCACATGTGGAACTGCAATTTTACAGCTGGACATTGGGGAAGAGAAAAGGAAAATCAGTATATGTATTAAAAGATGAAATAAAGATAAAATAAATGGAAGCCCAGACCCTGATACAAAGAGAAATACTCACCTGCCCAGTGAATCATCTCTCTGAACATTTTTGTCCAGAACCTCAAATTCAATCTCCTGCCCTGGTAAATCTGAAAATAATATCTGGGAATAAAACATACAATGAGGTGACATTAGATACGGGAATATCTGCTGCATGTGGCACACTTCTATTCACACCTATAAAATACACAAAATAAACTGGGATCACATTAATCAAGGGTCGAAATTTCAATTCTTCTACTTCGAATTCATAAAGACCAACCGAAATTAAGTCAAAGTTTTTTTTTGGCCTAATTAGGTCTGTTTTCATACGAATAGGTCTGTATTCAGGGAATTCAAATCGTACGATCAAATTTAAATCAAAGTTTTCCCCCAAAAAAACTTTCATTTTACAAAGTCCACGAATTGACTCCAAATAGGTTCAAGGAGGTCCCTCATAGGCTAAAACAGTAATTCGGCAGGTTTTAGATGGCAAAAGGTTGAAGTCACATGATAAATTTAGATATTCGAATTTTCCAATTTTTTTCAAATTCAAATTGAATTTGGGGCGATTCCCTAGTCGAAGTACACATAAAATAGCTCGAAATTGAAATTTTTTAAATCCAAAAATTCACCTCAACCTTTGATAAATCTTCCCCTAAATGTGGGTTTATGTGGATGTAAATCGTGGGGGGATGCGGTACCTCAAATGTCTGGTTCCACTGCGGGTTGAGGTTCTTAGATATGACCCTGGTTTTCCCAACTGTGCCTCCTCCGCGCACAACTACAAAAGGGTCTGATTTCTTGGAGAAGAAGTCGTTTGCAACGAGATTTCTTGCTTCTAATACATGAATCCGAAGTGCGTTCTACAAGTAAAACAAAATGTCAGACTATAGAATATAAACTCAGTGGGAACAGTCACTTCCCATAGACTTTGAATGACACTCTCCCCCCACATCTCTGTACACAGGGTCGGACTGGCCCGGTGGGACACCAGGAAAAAACCTGGTGGGTCCCAGCCCTCATGCTAGACCAGAACCCCTCTCCCGATCTCCTGGGCAAAAAAAAATAATTTGTGGCGCGTTCTGGAGGCAGCACATTACTGATGTGTTTTGAAAAAAAACATTTTCCCATGACAGTATCCCTTTAAGGTTGAAAGGTGAGCTTCCTTTATCCAGCTGTCCCCATATGAACCGCATAAACTGAGGGTCTATGGACATGGCTGAAAACCCCTGGGTGCACTGGCCCCATTTCAGACTGGGTGTCATGTCCATGTTAGGGTGCAGTCATTACTCACGCTGTATACCAGTCTCCAGTCCATCTTCCGGTAGGCTGTAACTAGCCTGGACTCCTCCTGTTCGCTGCCTCCCTCTACTTCGGACTTTAAATGGACGTCCCAGGACGTGGCTCGCCATTAAACTTGACCGTCAACCTCATGTGGATCCCATTCTCTCGGGGCATAAAGCGTACAGCATACTTATCTGTTGGCACAAGCAGCAATAATTATCAGGTTTTGGCCTAACATTATTTTAAATCGTCATAAGTGCACAATGTAAGAAAACTTCTTAGTATATTTGTTATTCATATGTAATAGGGATGCACGCGAATGCCCAGGTTCGATTTCGGTATTCGGCCAAGATTAAACTTGTGGCTAGCCAAACCAAATCTTAAAAATCATGTGACTTTTTGTCACAGAAACAGGCGCCGCCATTTTCAGCAGGATTCAGCCGAATCCTTGTGCTGGCCGAAACGAATCCCTTAAATCATGTGACTTTTTCGTCGCAAAAACAGGAAGTAAAACTTTTTTTCCGTGCGCATCTTCTAATTTTTCTCTCCCCCTCAATGATATTGCATATGCAATTAGGGTTTGGATTTGGTTCGGTCGATCTTTACAAGGATTTCGGCGGGTTTTCGGGCAAATCCAAAATATAGTGGATTTGGTGCATCCCTAATAGGTAAGGGTGGAAGCTCCACCATAATATATAAATATAAAAGAGTATGTTCTAAGACAACACAATAGGGGTTTTATTTACTAAACTGCGATGCCAAAAAACACCAAAAATTTTTGTTTGTTTTTTTAGTATAAAATCTGAATTTTATGAGGGAAAAAAACCCACACATTTTGGGATTTTATTATAGCCCAGGAAATGGAAAAAGTCAGATTCCACGAAAATCCCAGCATCTCTGCCTGCCGAGGTTGCATCATAAATCAATCGGGAGAATGTCCCAAAGAATTTTGTGGGTTTCGTGCAATAATCCGAGGAGTTTGTGTTTTTTGGGCACAAATCAGAAACCCCAGTTTTCTGGTGGAAAATCAGAAAAATGTGTACGATTTATATTTTTCACGATTTTTTGTGTGTTTTCCCTGTTAACAAAATTTTTGGAAAAGTGTATTTATAAATAAGGTGAAAAAACCTGTGTGGATTTGGTTTCAGAAAATATTGAGATAAATTCGGACCTTGATAAATGGGCCTCCAAGGCAATAGATTTACCTGGTTCCAGTTCAGTGACAAAGCAGTCTCCACCGCTCCAGACGGGCTATGAACCTTGGCATCAATCTTGCCTCTAGCCCCATTAAGCCGTATGGCAAAGGATGCTGGTTGGTTAACTCTCAATCCAGATTCCTGAAAATAGAATTCAATCAATCGGAAAAGGAGGCAAACAAGTGAGTTTCAGTGGGTCTCTGCAGGCCAGTTACGATGTGTGACGACCATTTTATCCAAATAATCCAAATGTTTAAAAAATGATTTCCTTTTACTCTGTAATAATAAAACAGTAATTTGTACTTGATCCCAACTAAGATAAAATTAATCCTTATTGGAAGCAAAACCAACCTATTGGCTTTATTTAATGTTTACATGATTTTCTAGTAGAAGATCCAAATTACGGAAATATCTGTTATCCGAAAAACCCCAGGTCTATGTCATTCTGGATAACAGATCTCATACCTGTATTATCATAACTAGGACCTGTAGGTTCTAGTGCTAATTTTTCAACTGAGCTCCATCTCCCAAGGCCCTGACCAAGACACCCCTGATATTTGAGTGACTTCATATTCCCTGCATCTACCAGAAGTCAAGACCCTGTTTTGCAGTAAAATATAAAACAACAGATTCCCCCATTTTAATGAAAGGTAAATTAGTATTAGGAAAGGAGGAAGTTCACTTTAATTGCTGAGGTCAGCAATACCCAACTTTTTAAAGCCAGTTTATTAAAGTCAGATAATGAGAATCACTGGGCTACAACATACCCAGGTGAACTTCTCCTTTAATCACGGTTGTATTAGGGGAACCCAATAGTCCCGGAGGCAGTGCAGCAAAGAGAAAGGCCGAGGTGTATCACATTACCGTATTCTCAGCTAAATGCGAAAGAGGGTGACGGGATTCTGTTGAAACAGAACAACTACAGAATGGAGGGGCAATACTCGTTGGTGTGATGGGGGTAAGATCATTGTGTAGTTTGTCTGTCACCCTCTTTAGCTTTTAGCTGCAGCATCTGAAGAGAATTCTTGTCAGAAGCTTTTAAATGAAACACAAGAAAACCATCCAAGTGCCACATTGACCAATTAACATCTTTGCAGAGACCAGAGTCATAGTTACGGAAACCTTCCTTGTTCTCTATTGTGTCCGTAACATTGGATCTCGATTATATTCAGTCTCCCGACGGCTCCTGTTACTGACTGCCCTGGCTGATTCTCCATATTAATGACGGACAAACTTGGGCCTACAATTATCAGAATGTTCAGCTATCTCCTCGCACTACAGAGGACTCTGCTACAGGAAATGGTTATATTTCGTTATAATACACAAAAGCCATGAATATCTTGTAAATTATATCCTTATAAACGGTGAGTTCTGATGTCATCAGTTATAAACGGTGAGTTCTGATGTCATTTCAGTCACATGACTCATTGAAATTTGTGTATTATAATAAATAAAGTACCCCCAGTTGTAAAATATGAGGATATTAGAAGTTACCTCGGAGTTCCATGACCTTCGGCCTCGTGTTTTTATATGGTCATGAAACTCCTCGGTAACTTATAATATCCTTATATTTTACAAGAGGGGGTACTTTATTCACTATATATTTTCTACTATCAATGGGCAGAGCTACATAGCAAACCATTGGGCAATAATGGAAGTGCATCTTTGCTTGGTCATTTTTCCCTATCATATACCAAATCAAATCAAATGAAATGGTGAAGCTCTTCTAAACGACAACCTGCAGCAAATCCCTGAACACCTGGGTAGTTAGTATACGGGGAAATGTCGTGCAACATCACCTGCTGGGATAGAGATTTCAAGTAAATTTGATGAGGGGGCTATTCTAAGAAATTTTGCAATGTACATTCATTATTTCTTTTTATTCCAAGATATTAAGGGATACATGTGCTGTTAATATGAATGAATTTTGTTACAACAGCGCCACCTGCTGGTCAGTTTCCCACCAGTCTGACCACCAAGTAGTCAAGGAAGTTGTCAGGAGAAAGAAAGAGGCTGCTCTGATGTTCTTCTGCTTAGGAAAGATGTGAGAAAGGTTTCTATTTTTTTCCTAAGCAGAAGACATCAGCCTCTTTCTTTCTCCTGACACTTCCTTGACTACTTGCTGGTCAGACTGGTGGGAAAATAGGGATGCAGCGACACCAGGATTTGGGCTTTTTCAGCAGGATTCAGATTCGGCTGAATCCTTCTGCCCGGCTGAACCAAATCCTAATTTGTATATGCAAATTAGGGGCGGGAATTGACGGCACTCTTTGTCACAAAACAAGGAAGTAAAATTTTTTCCCCCCTTCCCACTCCTAATTCGCATATGCAAATTAGGATTCAGATTTGGTTCGGCAATCGGCTGAATCTTCCGCAAAGGATTTGGGGGTTCTGCCATTTGGGGGTTTCACCATTGGAAAATGACCAGCAGGTGACACTGTTGTAACAAAATAAATTTATATTAACAGTACATGTATCAATTACTATCTCAGAATAAAAACAAAATAAATAATGAATGTTCAATTTCTCTCATCAATTTTACATTCATTTATTTTAAAGGTTTACTTATCCTTTAATTCTCTGCTAGCACTATAAGACTGTTCCAAGCAGGCATCTAGTTAATGTAATCTGTGGAGGGCAAGGAGTTAATGGGTCAATGTGGTGGAAGTGTAGCGATGTTTCCTTGTGCCTCACCTGAAGGCTGGTGACAGTGAGCCGACGGGCATCGTCCGAAGTGGCAACGATGGGAACTAGGAATGGGCTCTGGGGAATATGTTCATCGTTGAACTTGATAATCACTTCGTAGTCACCTGTAGGAAGTAGAAAGGAAAAAAAGAGATTACATTGGGGAAAAAAAATAGAACAAAAACATAACGGCCAACTGAAAATTTACTTGCTCCCCATAATTGGGACTTACCAGGCTCTTGTACAACATAGGAAACTCCAGAAGAGCCATCTTTCCGGTCTTCAAATGAAAGTTCAGCTTTACTTGGGCCTTCTACAGCAATGGAGAGGCCTCCGGCACCAGCTTCCCGGGTCCATATACTGAATTCAGCTAGAGAGCGACAGAACCACCAGTGTTAACAGACAACATAGCATGATCTATTTATTGATTTGCAATAGGATCCTTGTAAATGGGGTAATCCTCAGAGTTATATGGTGGGGCCAAAAGATTGGTTCAGTCTGCTTTGGCCTAGCAAGTCGATGCCCAATTTAGACACAAGTCATTAGGTGTATGGTCAGCTTACCTGGAACTCCAGCCTCTCCTCTTTCTAATCCAGGGCCTCCAGCCTTCACTTTCTCAGCTCCACCGTCTCCCAGGGGTCCCACGGTGAACTGGAATGGGCTCCTGGCACATGCTCCCCTTTGTATTTTACGCTCACGGTGTGGATCCCGGTCTCTTGTGGCACAAAACGCACACACGACGTGTTCTGTCCAAGATCAACAATCTCTGCTTCTTGTTTCCTCCCTGATGGGCTGATGACCTTTGCCGTCAGTTCATGTCGGTCAATTTCTGGGGGAATTACATAATAAAAAATTACCTTATTATTAACAATTCAGTAACTCACTGCACATTTAAGGGCCAATACACCTTTACTGTTTTCTCCCTCCTTACGGAAATATCAAAGGCTTTTATTTATTTTCAGTTTGCTTTCTAAATGCAAATTTTAGAAAGAATCTGGGTTTTCTGATAGCCTTTATTAACAGGTGTCAAAGGTCCATGCTGGCTGATCCCAGTACTGAGAAAGATTCAGATGGAAAAGTTGAAGGCAGTATGATCCTTTATTATTAAAGCTAAGTTCAACTGATATTTAACAATATTTATGTCAAAACCTGTGGTAGGCCAAATGTTAAACTAACTCATTTTAAACTACAAGTGCCATGATCCCCTGAAAAAATGTTGGGGGGGGGGGGAACAACACAGGATCTTTTAGTTCTGTGGAACTCAAATAAGGACATGCAGGAAACAGGACCCCCATGTATCACACCCAAATCATATGTAGTTTAAAAACATGCAGTGTTCCATCTGAGTGAATATTTTTATATTTGGTGGTGAAGCGAAGCACGAATTACTAACATTCTAAGAAACAGAGGTATTTTTCCAATACAGTGAGCTATCCATGTAAATGAACAAAGCTCTCCATGTAAAGGCAAATCTGCCCACTCCAAACACATTACTGATCCCTCTGAGCAAACGGCTCCTGCTGTGAGAAGGCTGTCTCTGCCCTGAGATATATATAAAAATATATATAAAGATATATATATATAAATGGGTGTGTGATTGTTTGGCTTTGGTTGGCCACAGGGAACTGAATTTGAGGCATGTAACAGCATCTCCCAGGAAAGCGCTATTTGGAACAGACATACAACTATAGCCTGCTGGGAAATACGTATCCCCAATAAACATCAACTTTTTAAATATCCCACTCCAGAGACTTGTTGCTCTCTCACAAATATGAAAACATATTTCATATTCTTCGCAAGTACCAAATTCAAAAATGATGCATAATCTAATGGCGAATAATCAGTAAACACCATCATTCTCAGCTGGTAGAGCTCGTATGCTTGGTATTAATGACTAAAATTGACTGATAATTGATTTAGTTGGTCCATACCCCTAAAATACAATATAATCACTGGTTCATTTTACTTAGATTACCTTCTATTCTCCAATTTAGGGGGGGTAGCTCAACAAGAGTGGATCTTGCCATAAATAGGAGGGGCATAATAAATCAGGAGTGTTGGAAGATATGCTCCATTGGTGCTTGTGTTTTGGATGACCTTTCACATGTCACCCACAAACACTTGGGCCCAGCGGGTTAGTCGTTCAAATGAACAAGTCTCTAATTTTCTTAGTTTTACCCCCTATTGTGTCAACATATGCCTTATACAGGGGTTTAAGTAAGTTTCCTGGCAACTAAAGTGAAAAATCTTCATTTCTTTTCATTTCACAATGGCTAAGCGTAGTCACCTGCAGTAGTTATGCCCCTGGATACATGTGACAGATGGACCTTAAATTATTGACTCCTATTAAAGGAGAAGGACCATAAATTATTGACTCCTATTAAAGGAGAAGGAAAGCTACCGAAGCAGTATATTGCCAATAGATTAGCCACAATAGTGCAAACTACAACACTATATTTATTCTCTACCAAGTTTTACCATATATGAGTAAAAAGCTCTAGAAGCTGCCATATTAGCTTGGTGTGACATCACTTCCTGCTTGAGTCTCTCCCTGCTCACTCATAGCTCTGGGCTCAGATTACAGCAGGGATGGGAGGAGGGAGGGAGAGAGGAACAAACTGAGCATGCCCAAGCCCAAGCCCTGGAGGTTTAAGATGAAAACAGGAAGTCTGATACAGAAGCCCATGAGTACACAATAGAAGGAAAGAAATGTGCTGTTTCTTTTGACGGAGGACTCAGAGCAGCATTAGTTAGTATTTATATAGACCTTTCTGATAAAGATTACTTACTTTTAGCCTTTCCTTCTCCTTTAAATGGGTTGTTCACCTTCAATGTCCAAATCTTATTAAACCACTAAAAATGCTCTCATTGTGTTAGAAAACCCATTTGACATAAAAAAAAGTAAAAAGGTCATTGTAAAAGCTAGTTTATATACCATTTAAATCTGTCCTTCTCCTGTCTCACTGATCAGTTTTCTGAAGGATGGGAGTGGCCTGTTTTACACCTGCACTTCCTATTTGATTACATCATCACTCTCAGGCTTTGCCCTTACTTGCTTCTTATTGGCCATTGATACTGCCCTCCCCTTGTAATTCATTGGTTGCTTGTGCACTTGTAAGCAGTCACATAAATTCAAAGGCCATTGGTTCATTTCTCCCTTGCATTGGCTGCCATCTTGTGTGCATTACTTGAGTCTCAAAAAGAGCAGCATATCCCAAATCTAACACATTTTTACTATGCAAATAATCATATACATTAATGGACATGTAAACCCTATAAACCAGGGGTCCTTTTTTTTTTTTTTTGCGACGAGGGGTGGGGTCGGCAGCAAATTTGTAGTGCCGGCGTCCAATTTTGGTGCGCCTGCGTCCAATTCGATGCGCCTCGTTTGTGCGCACTGGGCTTGGCGGCCCAGTGTGGGCGTGTCCGTGGCCCAGCGGTTGGGGACCCCTACTATAAACCCTTACCATGTCTTTAAATTGGGCACATATTTCCCACACAAAATTCATCATTGTCGCTGTATTTTTCCCTTCCGTTATCCGCATTGTAGTGTTTTCCTGAATACAAGATCTGCTTCAACCAGGCGGCCATTTTCTATCAGATACATCATCATTTATATTTGTATATCCAGCCTGATGTCCTTGCTCAGAAGTTGTTATGTAACTTTACTAACAAGTATGTGTAATTCACTCCTACATGTAATCCCACTCACTTGTATGCATAATCCAACTCATGCATGTAATCCCACACAACATATGCATAATCCCACTCACTCATGTAATCTCACTCACTCATATGTATGATCCCACTCATATGTGTAATCCCACACATACATATGCATAATCCCACTCATACATATAATCCCACTCACGCATATGCATAATCCCACTCACAAATATTCATAATCCCACTCATACATGTAATCCTGTTCACGCATATGCATAATCCCACTCATACATGTAACCCCACTCACTCATATGCATAATCCCACTCATACATGTAACCCCACTCACATGCATAATCCCACTCACTCATGTAATCCCACTACAACATTTAACCCCACTCACTCATACACTCAAATCTGGTCAATAATGTTCCTAGTATGTTCTTGGCAGATAAAGCCCTTGTCTGCCAGCATATACAGTGTTAAAGTATAGGGCTCAATTGAGAACTTCAAACGCAGGTAGTACAGTATTCTTTGGGGGAAGCAGGTCTTTGCACTTTGCTTTGGAGTGCAGAGATTTGCTGCAATTTTTAGTTCAGAGAAGGATTCAAATGCAAAACACAAAATCTACCATGTTTTTTGCCTGCACAGTACATAATGCTCCTGCAATGTATCTACTGCAAATGCACCAGACTAGAACAGGGGAGGAAGAATGAGAATGGTGGTGTAGTATCTATCATTACACAGTAACCTTGGGCTATAGGTGTACAAGGCCAGTATATGTAATAGATGAAGTACATGAGTGCACATTTTATCCTGTCAGGGGGTAATCAAAACAGCAAGTGGATCAGATGCATGTGGATGTGCTTATTGGGGGTTTTCAGTCTGATTTACTTACAAGACACTTTTCTCCTTGCCCACAGACTATAGATAGCAGGTTGGAGGTTATAGTAGAATAACTTGACCATCTTTAGATAATTAAATCCAGTGCGTTCAGCCGGTGGAGCACAGGAAGAAACACACACAACTCTTTAAAATGGCCCCCGTAGTGACTAGGGATACACCGAATCCAGGATTCGGTTTGGGATTCGGCCTTTTTCAGCAGGATTCGGATTCGGCCGAATCCTTCTGCCAGGCTGAACCGAATTTGCATATGCAAATTAGGGACGGGGAGGGAAATTGCGTGACTTTTTGTCACAAAACAAGGAAGTAAAAAATGTTTACCCCTTCTCACCCCTAATTTGCATATGCAAATTAGAATTTGGTTTGGTATTCGGCCAAATCTTTCAAGAAGGATTTGGGGGTTCAGCTGAATCCAAAATGGTGGATTCGGTGCATCCCTAGTAGTGACACAGGCCCGTGTAAGCGCCAAACACAGAATGTTGCACCTGCATTCAGAGCTTACATGTGTCTGTGTGAAACACTCAAACCTGCACATCAAATGCATAAAATAATACCCCTGTGTATGAGCCCCAGGAGTGAATTTTCTCTAATTAGACATACTTTTGGTTTGCTATATATTATAGTATAGCCCAAACACACAGAGATTTGTCTGCCAAAAATGCTTCCACTTGCCTGAAATAAATTATGCAGCAATCCAAATGAATCCCAGTAACATTGCCTTCTTTTCCTCATATTAAACTGGATCACCACCAGGCCCGGACTGATAATATGCCGTTTCGGGCAAATGCCCGAGGGGCCGCTCTCTCCTGTATTCAAGTGGGCCGCCCACTGCCTTATTACATGCGGCGCTGCACTTAAACTCTGCCCCGTTTTTTTTTTGAGTACTGCCCTGCTGCCTTTAAAGCTAAAACTAGCGTCAGACTGAGGGGGTGGGGACAGGAGCACAGGGCCGGCTGCTCGCTGACAGCGTAGGAGCAGCTTTTCCTTCCTGCACGTGTCAGGCTGAGGAGGAGGGAGAGGAGCACAGGGCAGGACGATCGCTCAGCATTTAGGACCCAGGAGCAGCTTTTGCTTGGTGCAGACTGTCACAGAGGTTTCCCCGATCCTCTTCAATCTGAGACCCGCCTCCTGCCTGTTATTTTCCTCTGCCAGTGAAGAACAAGCGATCGCCAGCACAGCAGAACAGCCAATGAGCTGCAGACACTCATTCGAAATTCCCACCCACTGTTGCACTGTGCTGCACTCCTTCACACTGGTAAAACTGTGTAAGACTAATAGTTTGTGGCTGACTGCTTTCCAGATTCCCCTTCTGCCCTCAAACCCCCCCCCCCCCCACACACACCTAAACTATGTGCAGGGAGAATAGTGGTAAGTGGAACTAAAGCTTTTTTTTTTTTTACTAAAACTATCTGCCAGTCTTAATTTACTCTCCCCTAAGCATTGCCTTTATCAAGACTCTTGCAGGCATTTGGCTTATTTTTGTTTCTCCCACTGTGACTCCATTAATTATTATATGTATAAATATTATATGTATATTATAAGGGATAATGTGCCCCCTACTGTAAATGATAAGGATATTAGAAGTCACTGAGGGGTTGTTCTGTGACCATATAAAGGCACAAGGCTGCAGGCTGAGTTATACAGGGAACTCTGAGTATCACTCATGTATTATAAGGGATAATGTACCCCCTACTGTAAATGATAAGGATATTAGAAGTCACTGAGGGGTTCTGTGACCATATAAAGACACAAGGCTGCAGGCTGAGTTATACAGGGAACTCTGAGTATCACTCATGTATTATAAGGGATAATGTACCCCCTACTGTAAATGATAAGGATATTAGAAGTCACTGAGGGGTTGTTCTGTGACCATATAAAGACACAAGGCTGCAGGCTGAGTTATACAGGGAACTCTGAGTATCACTCATGTATTATAAGGGATAATGTACCCCCTACTGTAAATGATAAGGATATTAGAAGTCACTGAGGGGTTGTTCTGTGACCATATAAAGGCACAAGGCAGCAGGCTGAGTTATACAGGGAACTCTGAGTATCACTCATGTATTATAAGGGATAATGTACCCCCTACTGTAAATGATAAGGATATTAGAAGTCACTGAGGGGTTGTTCTGTGACCATATAAAGGCACAAGGCAGCAGGCTGAGTTATACAGGGAACTCTGAGTATCACTCATGTATTATAAGGGATAATGTACCCCCTACTGTAAATGATAAGGATATTAGAAGTCACTGAGGGGTTGTTCTGTGACCATATAAAGACACAAGGCTGCAGGCTGAGTTATACAGGGAACTCTGAGTATCACTCATGTATTATAAGGGATAATGTACCCCCAACTGTAAATGATAAGGATATTAGAACTCACTAAGGGGTTGTTTGAACATATAATTTATCGCAGTTTTATATTAGATATATGTGTGTGTGTATATATATATATATATATATATATATATATATATATATATATATATATATATATATATATATATATATATATATATATATATATAAAATGTGCATGTGTATAAGCAAAAGACCTGCAAACATTTATGTGTGGGCTGCTTTTTTTTTTTTTGCCAGGGCTGCTTTTTACTCCCAGTCCGGCCCTGATCACCACTATGATTTTTTGGCAAGGAGAAAGCATTTTTATGAGATTTCTTGCCCATAGTAAACATTAACTACAGGTATCGGATGCAGAATCCAGAAACCCATTATCCAGAAAGATCTCCCACAGACTCCATTCTATCCACATTTTTAAAAAATGATTTCCTTTTTCTCTGTAGTAATAAAACAGTAGCTTGTATTTGGGTTTATTTAATGTTTTCTTCATTTTCTAGTCAACTTAAGGTATAAGGATCCAAATTCTGGAAAGATCCACTATCTGGAAAACCCCAGGTCCTGAGCACTCTGGATAAAAGGTCCCATACCTGTACCACAACAAATCTCCATGTGTGCCAGTACTCTGGGAATTCTGTAATATGGAATAATACCCTACTTTTCAGAACCATAAAAATCCCTGTAGCTGGTATTGTGTGTCGTTTGTGTATAAATGAGATTAAATAGCAATTTTATTAAAAGGAAAAAAAATATCACAGGCTATGGGGACTAATTTCTTATAGAAAACGGGTGTGTTTAAGTTCTAGCAGCATTGTGTGTATATAAGTGGTATTCTCTGGTACAAGCAAAGGTAGTTCCCCTTAGACAATCATTGATGCACACAGGTCATTATCTGTCTATTAAATCTGACAAACACACACAATTCACTATTGTTCAACAAGCAGTTCTTCTGCTATTGCCTTTTAATATTATTACTTTATATCCTCATATTGGCACAATTATCAGAAATCCCTTACTGTATGTGAAAAATGAAAAATACCACTGCAAAGTCCTTTCCAATTCTCTAATCAAACAAAACAAAAAAAAAATGTATATATATATATATATATATATATATATATATATATATATTTTTTTTTTTCCTTCACTGACACAGGTACACAGGAGTTGAAGGTTAATAATAAATCCCAGGGCTGCCTGGTGTAATGATTATAGAGTAATTAATAAAAGAAATCCTCTTACTTCAGCAAATCCTGCTAAAATGTAATGTATGTGACACGGGCAGAGTTGTGTGTTGGAAAGTTAAAGTGCAGAGTCATTGAGTGTAGAATACAGACACAATAAGAACACTCTGCTGAGGTGATGTGCTTGTATTGCTCATTTATTGGTACATTTAAGTATCATGTGAAAGACACGCTCCATAACCAAGATGAAGACACCCTCTCAACACTTATTCCCCTCTACAAAATGGAGTCTGTCCACTTACAACTGACCCCCCAAACAGTGAGAAATGTCAGCTGAGCCCTGCCTGAAAGTGACTGAGCTCTCCCTCCACATGAGACTATTCACCAGCCCTCCCCAAGTACAAACATGACATTTTCTCCTCACAAACCCCATTATAACACAGTCACCCCCCCCACACACACACACATAAGACAGAGTTCTCTCTCCTCACACGTCCCCACAAGTGACAGACCTTCCAGCCAGCACTGACTTTACCTTCCCTCACACACAGACACTCCATGAAGCCCCTCCTCCCTCCATGTGGATCAGTCACAGATCACTTGTCCCTTCACACAGCAGCTCCTCCTCCAACCCCACACAAGCCTGGGCCCCTACACACTTCTCTTCCCCCCTGTGAAAACCCTCTCCTCCCAATACACACACAACTAAACATTCACCTCCTTCAAGTCAGCCCCTTCAACATCTCTGTACATACACACTGTCACACCAAGTCCCACCAGAAGACTTCTCCTCTCCTCACACACTGGCCCAGCCCCTCCCTACAGAGCAGTGTGTATGCAAATGAACCACACTGACTAGGGATCAGAAGGAGACTGACAGGAGAATCAGCCAATCAGAGTTTAGCTTCAGAAACTGCTGCACCTGCTTCTGCCAGCAGTGTGTATGATGTAAAATAAGGAAGTACAACCGTCACTGTAGCGTTTTTGGGGGTCGGCGACCCCCCCAACAGGGGGCCCATGATGAAAGGACCCCATCTGCAAAGGGATCCATCTGAGGTGAATATCCATACCTCCCAACTGTCCCTTTTTTGGAGGGACAGTCCCTCTTTTGACAGCTCAACCCAAAGTCCCTCATTTGTACTGGAAAGTCCCTCTTTTCTCTGCACTGAACAGCCAGAAAAAGAAACAAAGTTTCTCACTTAATTGGCTTTTAGCAGAGAGCCCAGAACAGGTAACAGGTGCAAATAAGATACTTTGTAACAATTTTGAGACACAAAAACACAGTTGAGAAATATTTTCAAACTTTCATAACCTGCCAAATTTTTTAAAACAAACATGGTAGTTAGGGGGTGTGGCCACAGAAAGGGGTGTGGTCAAAAAATTGCTGCACTACATGCGTAAAAAATTTTTTTGCCCCTCTTTTTACTTCCAAAATGTTGGGAGGTATGCATCAACTGCTAGAGTTGCCACCCGGCCGGTATTTTACAGGTCTAGCCGGTAAAACACCTGCCAAGGCCAGGGCCGGTATTGCAAATTTACCGGCAATGCAATTGCCGGTAATTTGAAATACCCTTTAAAAAAAGCCCCTGGCCTGCCCCCAATTAGAAAACAACTAACCTTTTTTCCAGCGATGTTGCTCCGCCCCTTTTAGTGTCACGCCGCGTAGCTCTGCCCCCTTTTAGCGTCACACCGCGTAGCTCCGCCCCTTTTGGTGCCCGCCCCCCCCACTGGCCCTTAAAATTTTTTAATAAAGGTGGCAACCCTATCAACTGCACATTTTTTGTTAAACATTTATATGGCAAAGCTTGTTATTTTTACCTGAACTGTTACATTTTTGAAAGTTATATGAAGGTGAACAACCCCTTTAACCTGCAACTAACTGAAAATCCTTGCACCCCCTTGCAAACACAACACAGCTCCTGAATACCTGGTATTTTCAGGTTCAGCTCGCAAAGGCCACCCACTGAGGCCACAGATGGTGCTTTCCTCCTGCGTGTGATGCTCTCCTTCATTCTTCCCTCCCCAATCACTTTGGCTGTGAATGGGCTTCCTGCAAAATAAAATGGAAATGATGAAGGACCTTGTAGGCTGATATAACCGTGAACACAAGGAGGTGCGGCACCCAAGACAAAGGTGGCAATTTCAAAAATGCTCAGCCAATAAGTTAAATAGCTTTTACACCCCACCCAATTAATAAAGAGCAATTCATCTTGAAGGGGTTGTTCACCTTTGCATTAACGTTTAGTATGATGTAGAGAGTGATATTCTGAGACAATTTGCAATTGGTTTTCGTTTTTTATTGTTTGCGGTTTTTGAGTTATTTAGCTTTATATTCACCAGCCCTCCGGTTCGCAGTTTCAGCAATCTGGTTGCTAGAGTCTTTATTACCCTAGCAACCATGCATTGATTTGAATAAAAGACCAATATGAATATAAAAGGCCTGAATAGAAAGACGAGTAATAAAAAGTAACAATAACAATACATTTGTAGCCTTACAGAGCATTTGTTTTTAGATGGGATCAGTGACTCCCATTTGAAAGCTGGACAGAGTCAGAAGAAGCAGCAAATAATTAAAAATAAACTACAAGATATAAATAATGAAGACCAATTAAAAAGTTGCTTGGAATTGGCCATTCTATAACATAAAGTTGACTTACAGGTGAACCACCCCTTTAACACATCAGCATTTAACTAGAAACATAATTTGTGAATTATACCTGGAACATGCTCATCTGCAAACTTGATGGATACAATGTAAACTCCTGGTTCTGTTGGACAATAGGAGACCTGGCATGTGCCATCCTCTAGGTCCTCTGTTTGGATGTCTACTTTACTGGGTCCTTCCACTGCCAGCGAGAGCCCACCGTAGCCTGGAACAGATGTAGTAGCAATAAGGACTCAAGAGTATTTCAATTAAATGACATACAATATAACGCAGGGCAGAGTATTCTGTATATCTGTATCAGTTATAATTCTATAAGGAAAATGTATGTATTTTTCATAACACTACATTTTAGACTAATAGCAGGGCTATATATTATCATTTTGCTTTACATGTGCATACAGAGTATGACTTCTATCTCTCTACCCTTCCAAAGCAAGGGAAATAATGAGCTCCAACCACTCTGTGATGGCTGTGCTGTAGATATAAGGTGGTGCTGAGAGGCCGGAGCCTTTATCTCAGCCAGTAGGGTGGACTAGAACTAACCAACCAGTGCATCAAGTTAAAACATACTAGTGGAAGCCCATGGGTGATGGACAGGAAGGCTGTGGGTTTAGTACACTCTATTGGCGGCTTACAGTGGAAAAGGCATGGCGTCTTTAACACAAGGAGTGTGCACCTTAAAAGAACAGTGTTGGCGTCTTAAATGGTGCAATAAAAAGACGTTTTTGAACCTATTTTGGGTGCCCTGGAGTCTGCACAAATCCTTTTAATTCAATCAGTCAATATAAAATCCTGTACTGGCAGTTTGAGGATAGAATATCTTACATTGGCCAAAAACAAAAACCTCATGCTTTGGTAATTTGCTTATGCCAAGCAAACAAAAGCAGCATAATTATGGAATGATAAATAAAGCAACGATTCCAGTACAAGAACAGCTGTGATTGTGTAAGTGCCAAAAATCTCTACTCAAGAAAGTGCTCATGTGTTACTCAGACAGTACTCAATAATATCCCCTTGGGAAGATGTCAGATAAATCAGTCTCCCGCGAATACAGATAATATCACAGCTGCGAGGAAAACTGCATATTTTCCTCTTATTTTCCGACATTTTTAGTATAACAAATAAACTTTATTGCTTTTTTGGTTCTCAGAAATGCAAAACAGCTTTCATAAAAATAAAATCTAAAAGAAACAGTGCATAGGCCTTGCACAGACAACTGCAAAGGGGTAGAGAGTCCGGTGAGAAATGGTACTGACCTGCCTCTCTGGTATCCACAATAAAATCTGACATCTCATACGACCGCCCTTCAATCAGACCTGGCCCAAAGGCTTTCACCTTGCTGGCGTCCCCTATTTCTGACTGGTAAACCATGATGGATATAGGACTGTTGGGTATGTGGCGGCCATTTTTCTTAATGCTGACTAAGTGCTCCCCAACTTCCCTTGGGATGAATGAAATTCCTGGAATAAACAAGAAAATGAGACAGTGTTATCTCTTAGCATATATATATGTAAATTAAAGATGGTAACGATGATATAGGAATGGATAAAGGTAAAACATATCGGAGAAGCAGCTACACAGCACGCAATGTAACATATATATCGACCTAATAAAAATGTAACCGCATTTACTCAGACCTGCCCTTACCAATATGGTTGTTTGGAAGCCTTTTCAGAAGACAGGGCTCATCACGACCAGATGGGGCTTTTATACTGGCAGACAGAAGGCTCAGATCAGTCTCCGTGATATCCAATAAAAAGTCTGCCGTGGAACCGAGTTTTACTTGTGAGCGCCGCCTGCTATCATCTGGGAAAGAAAAGAAATCAATTCACATGATCGAAAACAGATATTCCTTTTTGGCATGTTTGCAATTTTACACAGACAGATATCCAGTCTTAAGACAAGTGTTTTCTATGGACATTAATAAAACTGGTCCAAGGGTAGGACTGGGCTGGCAGGGAGAAAACCAGTAGGCCCCCACTGGTCCAGACCCACTCCCTTTAAATTGTGCTCCCGGCACCTTACTGCTGCTCCTCCCTGCCCCAATCGCAAAGAGCGGAGAACAAAAGCTAATCTCTAGCGGGGGTAGGAACGGTGTTGCGGCTGGGTCAGGGGGGCTGAAGGGGTGGTGGAGAGGGACCCAGTCCGATGAAGTCCAATGGAGTCTTTGCCTTCCCAAGGATGCCTAGCAAAGTAAATTAAATGTAGCAGTAGGCTACATAGAACTGGAATATTAGGAATAGCATACATAAAACTGGGATGATGGAATGGAGACTACAGAACAGAAGTGATTGTGTATCTAGAACTGGGATATGGGAAACAGGACACTGAGAACTTGGATAAGAGAAACCTTGAACAATGATATGAGGAATAGGATACCTGGACTGAGATATGGGGAGCAGGATACCTCAAACTGGAATCAAGGGAATGGCATACTTACAACTGGGAAATTTTATACTCATAAAGGATACATGATATTTGAATATATGGAATAGAAGGGATAGGAGATAAGCACTGCGTATCTTGACAGCGCTATATAAATAAATGATGATGATAGGAGATCTAGAACTGGCATATGGGACAAAACTACCAAAAGTATACAAGGAATTAGATACCAGGGATGAGACAACGTGGAACGGGATACCTAAAACTATGACACAGGGGATATAGAAATGGGATACCTACAAATGGGATATGGGGAGCTATGGGAAAAAAGACTGATTAAACAGTTACCTGTGATTTTTGCAACAAAAGGGCTTCCAGCGATGTGTATGTCATTATATTTCACTAGGATGTTATAATCTCCTGGAAGGGTGGGCAGATATGTCACAGTGCAAGTGCCATCTTTGTTATCAATGCAGCTGATCTCTGCCTTGGAGGGCCCTTCTATTGCCAGATCCAGGCCCCCTTTATAGGGATGAAACAAAGCCAACATGAAATTCAAATATCATTAATTAGAAATCCTCTTCAGATTTTCTACTACACTACACCCCCCTACATTTCTCCTATCCTACATTTAAGGCAAGGGGAAGCAAAGCACATTTTATATAATGAATAATTAACCTTCCGAGGCAAAAAGAGCACTGATACAATACAACATAAACAAATGGAATGAAAAAATAAAAAACAAAATACCTTCTCCAGCATCTTCTGTTATAATTGTGAATGTGGCTGGCTTCTTGGCGACCCCATAGATAAGGCCTGGTCCATATGCAGAGACACTTCCTGTGTTTGGATAATTCACGAAGAACTGCAGTGGGCTTTCTGGGGTTAAACACAAGTGTTATGTCAATAATGGAGACAAAAATAAAAATATAACCAGAAAACAAAGACACTATACTTTATGCCACCAATATTGAAGTTTGAGGGAAATAATACATATCCCATTTATAGCCCATATATTCTCCCTTGTAGGGATCCCGACGGCAGAATAAAAAGTTATCTTACATGTGAAAATATGTAATATATAGAATAGTGTCGTTTTGTGGGAAATGTAAATGTATTGCTGGTTGCCACGTGACCTTTTCTACATTCTCTCTAGCAATAAACTGCAGTTCTGTGTTGCTTTTTGGTTCTAGATCACCACACATCAGGATCATGTAAACATAATATGAAAGGTTGATTTACTGCACTGCTGCTTGTAGACAACTCTGGTTTTTAAAGGAGAAGGAAAGGCTAAAATTAAATAAGCTTTATGAGAAAGGTCTATATAAATATACCAGTAAACCCTCAAAGTAATGCTGCTCTGAGTCCTCTGTCAAAAGAAACACCACATTTCTTTCCTTCTATTGTGTATTCATGGGCTTCTGTATCAGACTTCCTGTTTTCAGCTTAAACCTCCAGGGCTAGGGCTTGAGCATGCTCAGTTTGCTCCTCTCTCCCTTCCTTTCCCCCCTCCCTCCTTCTCCCTGCTCTAATCTGAGCCCAGAGATATGAATGAGCAGGGAGAGACTCAGGCAGGAAGTGATGTCACACCAAGCTAATATGGCAGCTACTATCCTAAAGAAACAGAGAGAGCTTCTATAGCTGTTTACTCGGGTATGGTAAATCTTTCTGCAGAATAAATATAGTGTTATATCTATTGGCAATAAACTGCTTCGGTAGCTTTCCTTCTCCTTAAAATGACAACAATATTTATGAATCTCTGAGATAGATCACATTCTCATGATTAAATTGAACAATTTGGTAAGAATTAGGAAAATGGATAACTATGTGACAATGAATCTTTAAATAATTTGTTCAGTATAAAAATAAAAACTGGGTAAATAGATAGTATGTGCAAAATAAAAAAATGTTTCTAATATAGTTAGTTAGGCAAAAATGTAAGGTATAAAGGCTGGAGTGAGTGGATGTGTAACATAATAGCCAGAACACTACTTCCTGCTTTTCAGTTCTCTTGGTTTCCACTGATTGGTTACCAGGCAGTAACCAATCAGTGACTTGAGGGGGGGCACATGGGACATAGCTGTTGCTTTTGAATCTGAGCTGAATGCTGAGGATCAATTGCAAACTCACTGAACAGTTATGTCCCATGTGGCCCCCCTTATAGTCACTGAGTAACTCAGAGTTAGAGAGCTGAAAAGCAGGAAGTAGTGTTCTGGCTATTATGTTACACATCCACTCACTCCAGCCTTTATAGATTACAGTTTTGGCTAACTAACTAACTATATTAGAAACATTTTTTATTTTGCACTGCCTATTTATTTACTCCGTTTTTATATTTACATTGAACTGTTCCTTTAAATTAGGCTGTCAGGGGGTTCTAGGTATTATATAATAGCAATACCTGGTGGCCTGCATCTTTGCCATGCTCTTATATATTCACACAGACATACAGGTGTATAGTTGTAAGAGTTTTGCCATGCCTTACCTGGGATGTGAGCTCCATTACATTTAATGGCCAGCTCGTGCAGTCCAGTTTCTGTGGGAACGTATCGAATAGACACAGTACCATCTTTGTTGTCAACAATATCTGCGGGGGCTGTCTTCCCAGAAGGCATGTGAACTTCCCCTGAGGAACAAACAAAAACTCTTTTTTTTCCCCAAAACATGTAAAATAACACTGAGGCAAAAAATACACTATCCACATTATTTTAAAGGACAAATATACCATAACTGAAAAAATAAACCCTCCAAATTGTAGGCAATAATATATGGTGCTGGTTTTACTTTAGGCCAAAAATTAATATTATCTTTAAAAATTTCTCCCTTATTGGAGCTACTATAGATCTGTATGGTCTTTGTCCATGTTTAAAGCGATGGGTGAGAATACCCTAACAGTCCCTGCGAGTCAACTAAAAGTCGACCTGCACCCGACCCTAACCTGGTCATTTGGAACCCACACCTGATCCTAACCAGGCAATTGCTTGTATTTATACCCCCTGCAGGGATGAAAGTATAAAAGGACATCACCACTGGTGGAAATTGGGCACAGTTCGGTCAGGATGGGATCATGGCGAAATTCAGCGCTACCAGTACCGTAGCCTGCAATGGCTGTGTTGATGTCAACCCAATAAGGGTTTACCCGCGGGTTGGCCCACACACAGGCAGAAAACAGGTTTCAGTTCCCTATTAGGTCAGCCTAGCTTCTGATTGGTTCCTATTCTACAGTGCCACCTGCTTCCCTGCACAGTCTGGAAAAGGAGGCAGCAGGAAGTGGAATAATAGGGTTTTTGCAGAAATCTTCAATAAAAACAAAACTTTTTTTTTTTTTTTTAAAGAAAATCCTTATATAGTTAAAAGAGTATAATGCACTGGCATATTTCCAAAGAGGTTGAACTGTAGCTCACCGATTAGTGTTCAAGCTCATCCCACTGGATATCCTGTGCAAATATCCCAAAAAGGTCATCCGATAAAGTTAACATATGTAGGACGAGTCCAAGGCAGTGTTTTCACTGCAATTCATTTTTATTGATTCATCACACTTGATAAAGGGCCTTGTCTGAAACTTTAAAATACTGTCTTGGACCCGTCCTACATATATTAACTTTATTGCACTGGCATATTTGTTTTTATCCAATAAGCTTCCTTTAGGGCAGGGATCCCCAACCTTTTGAACCCGTGAGCAACATTCAGAAGCAAAAGGAGATGGGGAGCAACACATGCATAAAAAATGTTCCTGGGTGTGCCAAATAAGTGCTGTGATTGGCCATTTGGTAGCCCCTATGTGGATTGTCAATCTACATTGAGACTCTGTTTGGCAGTGCACCTGGTTTTTATGAAACTAAAACTTGCCTAAAAGCCTGGAATTCAAAAATAAGCTCCTGCTTTGAGGCCACTGGGAGCAACATCCAAGGGGTTGGAGAGCAACACTGCTGTAAGGTGCCCTTCCCTACTGATCAAAATGTGCAATAAAAGGTTGCAATACATATTCCCCCATTTGAACGATATTTTGCATTGAACTTAGGGGAATTTAGATCCTAGCTGCCAGATTAATTAAGATGCAAATTGAAGAGCTGCAGAATAAAACGCTAAATAATTCAAAAAACACAAATAATAAAAAATGAAAATCAATAGCAAATTGTCTTGTCTCTAAATGTGCTGATTGAAAATCTCTATGAGGAAATTAGTAACTTAAAGGGGTGGTTCACCTTTAAGTTAATGGAATGGAATGACTAATTCTTAGCACCTTTTCAATTGGCCTTCTTTTTTTGGACTATTTGCCTATTTCTGCTGATGCTTTCCAGCTTTCAAATGGGGGTCAATGACTCCATCTAAGAAACAATGGCTCTTTAAGTTACTTTTTATTACTCATCCATATATTCAAACCTCTCCTATTCATATTCCAGTATCTTGTACCAAGTAATGTATGGTTGCTAGCAACCAAACTGCAAACTGGAGAGCCGCTGAATAAAAAGCTAAATAACTCAAATTCCACAAATAATAAAAAATAAAAATCATCTACAAATCATCTCAGAATATCCCTCTCTACATCATACTAATTGTTAATTTAAAGGTGAAAGTGCAGCTTAAAAACACCACTTACCTGTTATCTCTCCAGTTCGTACGGCAAATGGAATAACCAAATCAAAAGGCCGGAAACCCAGACCATTCATTGAGCCAACAGGAGCATAATCTGCCTCCGATACCTACAGAAAAAATTATGTTATTAGTCTCCGAAAGTAATGTGTCTGAACCAAGGAGCCCCGTCCATGCTGGTGACAATGCAAACAGATCAAGAACAGAGACTTCTTTTTCTCCAGAACAGGAAGTGGAGTGTGCAAGAGAGTAATCTAATAGAAGTCATAAACCCTTACAATTCCCATATTAGTTTGTATCAAAATATAACTAGATTTTGAAGGGTGGGTTAAACTGGCATTTTTTTTCCATAGGACTGACACAGAATTTTTGTTGATCCACACCACCGTCTGAGTCTGTTTGCTTAGCTACCAAGTATGGATTTAAGGCAAAAAAAAAAACAATTCATGGAAATGTGAATATTTAGATTTCCTGGAAATCTGAAAGAAAAAGTTAATCTGGTGCCGCAGGGTGATCGGGAGGAGTGAAAAAATCCACATCCCATCATGGTGACACAGGTCATAGGTAATGTAATAATGGGGTGAAACTTGCCACAGGTCTAGTAACCCATGGCAACCACTTAGCATGCAGCATTTACTGGTCAGATAACTGGCTGCAATGGGTTACTAGACCCAGAAATACTATGCACCTTTTATTACATTCCCCTTAATGATTGGTAACAGCTGGAAATGAAATGGGCGGCCAGTACTTGCAGACCGGAGGTTCAAAAATAAGCATAAAGCAAAAACCAAAGTAGAGACCCCTCCGGGAATCAGGAAACAATAGAGCACGGAGCCATGCTCAAAGCAGAATGGGTCCGGCTGAGATGTGATTGGTGCCCTAAAAGTGAAACGTTCATGGATCAAATGGAAGACGTGATCAGTGAGGGCCAAGATTGGCTCAAGCAGTTCCAAAAAGCAGCAACATGATTGGCTGTGAGGGAAGAAATATGGAAAGAGAGAGGGTGTGGGCAATAAATAAAAATATACCAAGGACTGGTAGCCTGGAGGACATGCACTAAGGGACTGCTGCTGCACCTGTACGGGGACTTCATCTGTAGCCTGGTGTTTGGAACAAGGGGATCACAAGGACACAAAACATAGGTTATAATCCCAGATCATAAGAACAAAACAACAAATATTATTATCAAACAGCAGAAGGAAAACAAATTGGTGCATTGGAGCAGAATGTAAGAAACTGATCATAGAGGTTAAATGTTGTCCCCAGTTTGTTATTTACAACCCAAAGTCCTGCTTTACCACTGAGAGCCAGGAGGTGGCGACGTACTGTTTCATGTGTGAGAATAAACTGGCCATTCATCAAAAGCAATATCCGTGTAGGATTTAATGGGCTCTAAGAGTAAGCACATTCCTCATGTATATAACACAGCCATTTATTATAACAATACCTACATTTTCTTCCTGCACTTCTGTTTTAAAGAATTTCACTATCCAAGCTGTACCCTTTAAACTAACCCAAAGTACCCTAGAAATTAATTCATGTACAGAAAACTAATTTCCAACCCGCAGCCTTTATTTGTTTTACCCCACCTCCCAGTATCCCCTTTACAGTTAAGCAACCCCCTCAGGCAGGACACTGGGTTGGAAATCTCTGATACTCATAATGTATATAATGGGCAGACGGTGGCCCTTAAGATGTTGCTGAACTTTAATTACTGTAAACCCCACCACCAGTCTTTGGCTGTTAGAATTTCAGTCTGCATTAAGACCTCTGGGGATTGTTTTAGGATAACAGGTATAAAAATGCAATCTTTAACTGGTGATTCAATTGCTGTGCCCTGGACAACGTTCTAAGCCTGAGTTGCTGTGCCCTGGACAACGTTCTAAGCCTGAGTTGCTGAGCCCAGGATAACGTTCTAAGACTAAATTGCTGTGCCGAGGACAATGTTCTAAGCCCGAGTTGCTGAGCCCTGGACAACGTTCTAAGCCTCAGTTGCTGAGCCCAGGACAACTTTCTAAGCCTGAGTTGCAGTGCCCTGGACAATGTTCTAAGCCAGAGTTGCTGAATTTGCCCAGGACAATGTTCTAAAGCCTGAGTTGCTGTGCCCAGGACAACGTTCTAAGCCCGAGTTGCTGAGCCCAGGACAACGTTCTAAGCCCGAGTTGCTGAGCCCAGGAAAATGTTCTAAGCCCGAGTTACTGTACCCAGGACAACGTTCTAAGCCTGAGTTGCTGTGCCCAGGACAACATACTAAGCCTTAGTTGCTGTGCCCAGGACAATGTTCTAAGCCTGAGTTGCTGTGCCCAGTACAACGGTCTAAGCCTGAGTTGCTGTGCCCAGGATAACACCTGTTGTAGTATAGTTTGCTGTTTTTGTTTTTTTAATCGAAAACTATACTACATCTGTGTTGCTCTGCTTTGTTGGAGTGTCCAGGATAATGCTCCAAACCTGTGTTGCTGCACTGTGCCCAGCATAATGCTCTGAGCTATTTACTATAGCTAGGATAATGCTGTTAGTTTGTGTAATGCTGGGTATGATGCTCTGCCCTGTTTTTCATGCTCTGGATAACTGACTAGAGACACCGATTGTTTGGTTGCAGTTGATTTATAATGTTATCCCTTTGTGCCTACAGATACATAACTGTTCCTCTGGAAGGACTAAGAAAGAACATCCTGCCCTGTTAAATCCATCAGCTTTAGTTCCAGGGCCTATTAGATACAGACTACGCAGAAAGGCATCACTGTCAGAATTTGGCAGAAAAGGGAGGGCACATGAACAACACAATCATCTTACCATTACAGTAAAGGGGCTATTGGGGATGTCAGCTCCACCAAAGCGAACGTGGATGACGTAGGGTCCGGTTTTAGCTGTAGTGTAGTAAATGTCATAAGTGCCGTCCGCGTTCTCGATCACATCTGCTTCAGTCTCCAACCCATCTGGGCCGAGGATGCTGCACGTGACTTTCCCTTTACCAGCGGTTGTGGCATCGACCACAAAACCAACTTCCTCCCCTGTTTTTACTGCTGCCTGGATACCGGGACCTAAAAACACACAGGTCTGTCCAATATCCGTAATTCAAATGTACAGTCTGATTATCGAATAAAATCCCTGTTTAGTTTGTGCACAGATCATTCCCTCTCTGTATGTTTGCATTTATACCATATATACTCAAGTATAAGCCGTCCCGAGTATAAGCCGAGGTACCTAGTTTTACCTCCAAAAACTGGGAAAGCTTATTGACTCGAGTATAAGCCTAGGGTGAGAAATGCAGCAGCTTCTGGTAAGTTTCAATCAAAAAATTGAGGGTTTCTGCTCCCATTGGAGGTGCCGGCGTCTCGTTTTTGGATGCGGGCAACCATTCTTGGATGCCGGCGAATATTCTTGGAGACTATTCTTGTACACCGGCGAACGTTTTCGCGATTGACCCGAGTATAAGCCGAGGTAGAGTTTTTCAGCATATTTTGGGGGCTGAAAAACTCGGCTTATACTTGAGTATATACGGTACATACAGGCCTGTAGCCATATTGTTTCCTTTGGCACAGCTAGAAGTTTGTTTTAAGAGATAAAAATTATACACATATATAAAACACACCGCTAAATAGTTATACTGATTACTGTTGCCCATGGTCACCGGTTACAATAAGCCGATCGTACATAGGAAATCCATCAGACAAACACTATGAATAACATTCCTAAAGTATAGGAGGAATTAAAGGAAAAACAAAAAAAAGGGGTCGGAAACTTCTATTTTACAATACAAGAGCAAAGAAAGAAGTTTGTCAAATGAAGTGGAATCGTAAAGGAAACAGGATCTGCCCCAGTATTGAACTGGTTTGGTCTCCAGGGCTGGGAAAGAGCAGGCAGGTATAAGCAAAGCATTCATTCTGCCACATTTCCCAAAGTATAATGTATCTCTCTTGTCCAATCATATCCGAGAAATCTGGAACTGCACAAGTTTCAAGGGGAAGATCCCCTTACACAAAACATTCAGTATAATATATACAATGAATGACATTCCAGGACATTTTGCAGTTAGATTTCTATTATTATCAATTTGTATGAGTTAATTATTTTACAGCAATCCAGCTTTTTAACTGAAGCTGCTGTGTGCTTTTCACAGACCTTAGCAGCCATTTGAGCACACAATACGCATATCCCTTATCCATATGTATAAATACAAATATACAGAGAAGGAATGTTCTGGGCACACAAACTATACCCTCATACTGTACTGTCTAAGGGAATCAATATGGCACCTCCTCCTCCCATATGTATAAATACAAATATACAGAGAAGGAATGTTCTGGGCACACAATAAGCTATACCCTCATACTGTACTGTCTAAGGGAATCAATATGGCACCTCCTCCTCCCATATGTATAAATACAAATATACAGAGAAGGAATGTTCTGGGCACACAATAAGCTATACCCTCATACTGTACTGTCTAAGGGAATCAATATGGCACCTCCTCCTCCCATATGTATAAATACAAATATACAGAGAAGGAATGTTCTGGGCACACAATAAGCTATACCCTCATACTGTACTGTCTAAGGGAATCAATATGGCACCTCCTCCCATATGTATAAATACAAATATACAGAGAAGGAATGTTCTGGGCACACAATAAGCTATACCCTCATACTGTACTGTCTAAGGGAATCAATATGGCACCTCCTCCTCCCATATGTATAAATACAAATATACAGAGAAGGAATGTTCTGGGGACACAATAAGCTATACCCTCATACTGTACTGTCTAAAGGAATCAATATGGCACCTCCCTCCCATATTACAGAGAAGGAATGTTCTGGGCACAAAATAAGTAAAATACTTACTGTATGGCAAGCAAAGTTTTGAACACAATTTAATCACTGATAATGTAATATCAGTACAATGTAAGTAGTTATGCCCTTAAATTGTAGATCAAACCTACTTAAGACAAAACCTAGAACATTTGGCATATTTTTACTTCCAGGACAGAAAAAATCTTTAAGTATCAAATGACATTCTACACACTGCCAGGATTTCTGCAGAACACTAACAGCAAATACATGTTGTCGGTCACCAGATAAGTTCCATACCACAGTAATGATCTGATAATGAAGAAAAACAACACGTGCTGCCCAGAAAGTGGTGGCTAAAAATCTGCAGCTGCTGCAAAATTGGAGCGTTTGGTGAAACAACTGGAGGAGCAAACCAATAGTTGTATTTTTTGTATGGAGCAGGGACAACAGTATGCAAAATTAAGGTCCTAGGTGATGAAAGAAGGCCCCTAACATGAGAGAAAATACTAATTACCTTGCAAAAGTGATCAACCCTAATCAGTCCTTTGGCCAAACTCTGAAATACAAAACTACGATCTTTTGTTCCCAGGCAGGGCTGGTCCTATCAAATGTGGGGCCCAATTGGGACCATGTTGGCGGGGCCCCTAGACAAAGTGTTGCTGGCTACTGACACACCAAGTATTTAGGAAAATAAGGGCATACAGGCACAAAATAGAAAGGAAAGGGGCAGACAAGGTAACATAATAGGGGCACACAGGGTAAGAGAGAGAGGGAGGAAATAGGAGAGTGGACTGGGCCAATTAGTTTGGGGCTGGGCCGATTCAGCTTGGGAGCAGGCTTGGTTGGATTGGGGGCAGGCAGGGCCTATCAAGGTTGGAGGAAAGCTGGGCCTATGAGAGTTGGGGGCAGGCTAGACCTATGGATTTGGGGATGGGCTGGACTCTCAAAGTTGGGGGCAGGCCAGGCAGCATCATGTGCTGAGGGAAATATTATCTGTGGTGCGGGGCCCCCCAGAGGTGCGGGGCCCAATTGGTCCAATTGGCCTAAGGCCGGCCCTGTTCCCAGGCACACATTCATTTTATGTTTTGACAAACACAGAATGGGTTATATTTGCATTTCTGTAGATTCACCTTTTGCAGCAAAAAATGGCTTTAAAGGGATTCTGTCCATGATTTTTATGGTGTCGTTTTTATTTCTAAATGACACTGTTTACACTGCAAATAATTCACTCTACCATGTAAAGATAGGGTTGCCACCCGGCCGGTATTTTACAGGCCTAGCCGGTAAAATACCTGCAGGGCCAGTATTACAAATTTACCGGCAATGTAGCTGCCGGTAAATTTGTAATACGATCAAAAGAAGCCCTCAGCCTGCCCCCAATCCCCTGCAACTTACCTTTTTTTTGGCTCTTCTAGCGTCCGCGGGTCTCCGTCGCATGGCCCAGACTTTTTTGACGTCACGCCCCGCCCATTTGAGGCCCCCCCCAGGTGGCAACCCTATGTAAAGATATAGCATTCCTACTAACAAATGCATTTAGTTGTAATATTGGTGTGAAGGTGCATGTAATTTTGCCTGGTCATGTGCTTTCAGAAAGAGCCAGCACTTTAGGATGGAACTGCAATCCTGACAGGTTGTTTTTTCTCTTACTCAATGCAACTGAAGGAGTCACAGTGGGACATGGATTTTTACTATTGAGTGCTGTTCTTATATCTACCAGGCAGCTGTTATCTTCCCATTGTTCTATTGTTAGGCTTCTGGGGGGGAACAGGGAGGGGGTGATATCACTCCAACTTGCAGTAAGGCTCTGGCCACACGGGCAGATTCAGGGAGATTTGCCGCCTGGAGACTAATATTCCCCCGATCTACCTTCCGCCATCTAAAATGAAAAGGAGCACTTCGTTTTCCGAAGTCGCCCGAAATTTCCTCGTGAGGCAATTACGGGTGTTTTCGAAAAACAAAGTGCTACCAGTGCCTGCCACCGGGTGATTTTCATTTTAGACGACGGAAGGCAGATCGGGGAGATAAGTCGCCTTGAAGAGGAGGAGATTTGTCGTCTGGTGACTAATCTTCCGGAATCTGCCCATGTGGCCAGACCCTTAAAGTGACTGAAGTTTATCAGAGCACAAGTCACATGACTGTAGGCATCTGGGAAACTGAGAATATGTCTAATCTCATGTCAGATTGAAAAATTAAACATAAAAAAATATGTTTGCTCTTTTGAACGTGCAGAAGTCTGCTGGAACAGCTATATTAACTCATACATTTTTTTAAAAAAAAAAAAAACCATGTTTTCCCATGACAGTAATCCTTTAAGTATTTGCATAACTAGATAATTCTACAAAAAAAAACATTTTTTTCTACGCTTAAAGATGGAGCTGTTTTTCATACAAGGCTACCCATTAGTGACATACCCTCCTAACACCTTAGATACACATTTACCTGCTGCTGTGCACTTGCTGGCATCTCCTATGGACATGGCACGAATTCTATATGGGGAGTAAGGGATGTCATCTCCTCCATATTTCACAGCAACATGGTAGCGCCCAGTCCTGTCTGGGATGTAAGATACAGAATAGGTGCCATCATTGTTGTCCTGAATATGTGCTTTCTTTGGCTTCCCTTCTTGATCCTACAGTCAAAAGATGTTAAAAATGTTTAAAAAAAATCTCATATACAGGCATTTAAAAAAAAAAAAAAACCTGGAAAATTCTACCCGCTGGCTATAAAAATAGGGTACAGCGACTTGCGTTTCTAACCACCTCAGAGGGATTGATTAATCAGTTTAAATAAACAGCCAGATCAAGTAACATGTTTCTGCACAATATTGTTTTAATACAAGTATCAATGAAAGAACATCTCGTTTGGAAAGCTCTTAATGAGCACGTTTGATTACACAAGGACATTTCTTGAGACCTTGCCCAGAGTTTTTCTCTCCCTCCGTTTTCTGTGAACATTCCCCACAAGATTTTTCTGCTTTTTTTTTTCTCGATTTTCTAAACAAATACTTAAATTTCTTATTTGTGATGATTTACACTCTGTAAATGGCTAAAGGGAATATCCTGTAATCCTCGGATTCCTGGGATGGCTGGGAAATAAAACTGCCACTCTTGGAGCTGCCGGAAACATTCCGATGAAAAAAAGCCTCATTGAAAGGCCAGCAAGAGAAATTAAAAATAATAACAGAGAAAAATCATCATGTGGTAATATGGTACCAACATATTTGTTTATAGCCTTTTTCCGAGAGTTTATTTTACAAGTAAGTGGTTGTTATTGCTGTGCTACTGTGTGTCAGGGGTAATTATAGGGTAATTAACCCATGTCTAATATGCAATATCTACTAGCTGGATAATTCTGGACATTCTTAAAGTTACACACTCCTTATTTGGAATTCAGTGCTTTCATTGTGTAGGGCTTTCATTATACTATATTTTGCTTTATATCTTCATTATACTACTTGGTGGATGACTGGAGAAAACTTATAAGGTGAAGAACGAACATTACTATATGCATCAAAAATCCAAGAAATCTTGTGAGTATTTACCCGAAAGGGGGAATCTTGAAGAATATCACACTGGTGGATCTTCTGCAATATAGCTCTCCAGGCACCATTTTTTAAACACTCTGTGGCTCTAGAGGGTTAATTGCTTATCTTAATTGAGACAATACTACTCTATGTGTGCGCTTCCTTTTGCATTCTATTTCAGGGGTCCCCAACCTTTTTTACTCGTCAGCCACATTTAAATGTTAAAATAGAGTTGGAGAGCAACACAAACGTGAAAAAGTCCATGGGGTTGTCAAATAAGAGCTGTGATTGGCTGTTTGGTAGCCCCTATATGAACTGGTAGCGTATAGGAGGCTCTGTTTGGCAGTACACCTTTTGGCAGCAACCAAAACTTGCCTCTAAACCAGAGATTAAAAATAAGCACCTGCTTATGAGACTACTGGGAGCAACATGTTGCTCACAAGCTACTGGTTGGGGACCACTGGTTTAGGGGGTCAATGGCCCCACATTTCACCCAATACAACTCACCGTGATTTGGACCGACAGAGGTCCTAGTCCTGCATTCTTGGCATCTACAGCAAAATTAACTGGCAGGCTGGCAGAAACTCCTTGAGCGCAGAGTCCAGGACCGCTGGCAGTCACCTTGCTGGCATCATACGTTGGCAAGACCTTCACCTTAAAGGGACTTGAACAGCAAATCAAAAATTAGTCTTGAACCAATACTAATATGCTAGTCATATCTATATAAATATATAATATAGGTGGGTTATATGGGGTCAGTATGTACTAATATTAACATGATATTATGTTAAATTGAATTTTATGAATTATGGGCTATGGGACATATATTTTGTTTAATGACTATTTAATGGTGCCTTGGGAACTGGGGCACGTCCCTACTACCCTGCTGCCGATTTTGGACTCATAGCATAGACCCCCCCATCTCTTCAAGAATATTATAATACTAATATGGTGGCTAGATAACAATACAGATTAGAATCTGAAGAGTGGTATAACCATCTGTGTAGGCCATGCTCCTTCACACCATAAGGTCCCCAGGATACAGCAATCACACAAACATTTGGCATATCAAAAACTTTTATGCTCACTTTTCTTCCTGGTGCCAAAAACTTTAACTGTGGACTTTTCTACAGAGAATTTATATCAAAAGATATATGTCCCAAGGCTTTTCATTAGTCAAAACAAATTATTTATTTGAGTTGCATTAAAAATACGATACATACTGACCCCACATGGTCCACCTTACGCGTTTCGTACTTAGTCATAGGTGTCTCTGTGGACTTTTCTATACAGGTATGGGATCCATTATCTGGAAACCCATTATCCAGTAGGGATGCACCAAATCCACTATTTTGGATTCGGCTGAACCCCTGAATCCTTTGCAAAAAATTCAGCCGAATACCAAATACTGGGTTGGAAGGAGAAAACATTTTTTACTTCCTTGTTTTGTGACAAAAAGTCACGCAATTTCCCTAAGCCTAATTTGCATATGTCCCTAATTTGCATATGCAAATTAGGATTAGGTTCGGCCGGGCAGAAGGATTCAGCCGAATCTGAATTCTTCTGAAAAAGGCCACATCCCGAACCGAATCCTGGAAACCAGAACCAGAAAGCTCTTTATTATGGAAAAGCCATCTCCTATAGACACTATTATAATCAAATGATCCAATTTTTAAAAAGTGATTTCCTTTTTCTCCATAATAATAAAACAGTCGCTTGTACCAACTAAGATATATTTAATCCTTATTGGAAGCAAAACCAGCCTATTGGCTTTAATTAATGTTTACATGATTTTCTAGTAGACTTAGGGTATTATTATTACCAATTATTATTTATATTATTATTATTCATATTATTAGGGTATTATTATTAGTAGTATTAGGGTATATATATGAAGAGCTAAATTACGGAAAAAAAACATTATCTGAAAAATCCCAGGTCCTGAGCATTCTGGATAACAGGTCCCATACCTGTACTATATGGTACCCATACATGACAAATCAAAACCATGCTCAGAGAGAAAATGATATTACTGCCTAAACAGGATAAAGAGGAGAAGTGTAAGGATAACGTGATAGTCAAATCCTTTCACTGTGGAGCACATTATCACATGCAGGAAGCCTGACAATCTACAGATGAATTAAAAATAAATAAATCTGAGGTTCAAGGAGAACAGCAAGTTTACCTTCGTGGGATCTCTTCATCAGCATACTGGACAGCTACGGTATAGGGGCCCTCCAGCGTGGGCGTATAACTCACTGTGTGAGTCCCGTCTCCATTATCCACTATGTCTACTGGTTCCACCGTCCCTGTACAATAAACAAGCAAGATTTAAAACTCGCCCTGAAATGACTGACGAGGAAAAGAGCTCAATAAAGCCCCAACTTGAACAAGTTGCAGCTTTTATTTCTATCACCTTTACAGCTATTAAAGGAAAACTATACCCCTCAACCAATTTAGGTCTCTATAAAAAGATATTGCATATAACAGCTCATGTGTAAAACTCTGCTTCATGTAATTTTATTTTCACAATAATATACTTTTTGTGGTATGTGCCATTGGGTAATCATAAATAGAAAACTGCCATTTTAAAAAACAAGGGCCGCCCCCTGGGATCGTATGATTCATGGTGCACACAAACAACCCATACATGTTAGGTCACATGAGCCAATTAACAGACAAAGTCATACCTCCAAAACATTTTGGAAGTAAAAAGAGGGACATAAAAAAATTTTCCGCATGTAGCGCAGCAATCTTTTGCACTTCCTGATTCTTGATGGTCAGTGGGTCGCGGGTCCAGGTTGCGGTTAAGGTACTTGCGGGTCCAAGCGGGTAAGAATGCGGGTTGCGGTTCCGGGTCCCAAAAAATGGACCCGCCCAGGACTCTGTTCCAGGGCACAGCCTTGAGCATGCTGAATTTGCTCCTCTCTCCCTCCCTCCTCCCCTCCCTGCTGTAATCTGAGCCCAGAGCTATAAGTGAGCAGGGAGAGACTCGGGCAGGAAGTGATGTCACACCAAGCTAATATGGCAGTTGCTATCCTAAACAAACAGAGAACACTTCAAGAGCTGTATATTCAGGTATGGTAAAGCATTCTGCAGAAAAAATATAGTTATAGCTCGCACTGTTGTGGCTAATCTATGCGCAAACTGCTTCAATAGCTTTCCTTCTCCTTTAACATAAGTGAAGTTCTCAGCATGATCTATTTATTTGGCAAAGGGGCCCGTAGCCTTTCCAGCAGCACATTATGTGGCTCTTACAATCACAGAGAGTTTGATTGGATGGGAAGGAGCAGCTCACACCACAGAATAATGATTTAATGTCAGAAGCAGCAGGCTATCCAGGTTATCTGAGGTAACACGCTTATCTGCATCCTATTAGTAAAGTAATGCGATATTGAAAGATAAACAGCACAGATTGATTGCTCATGTGCAGCACCGGAGAGTAAGGGTCTGGCTACACGAGCAGCTTCGGGAGATTCGTTGCCCCAGTGACAAATCTCCCCGAACTGCCTTCCCCTGCCCTCCGCTGGCTGAAATTAAAATCACCTGGGGGAAGTCACACGCAGTGCTTCGTTTTCAGAAGTCGCCTAACGTTGCCTCACGAGGAAACTTTGGGTGACTTCGGAAATCAAAGTGCCGCAAGTGCATTGCCACAGGAGATTTTCATTTTAGCTGGCGGAGGGCAGGCAGTTCAGGGACATTGTCGCCCCGAAGAAGAGGAGATCTGTCGCTGTGGCGACTGATCTCCCCGAATCTCTCATGTGGCCAGACCCTTAGAGGTATTATATCGCTTGTCTCCGCTTAGGCTCTTTGTAGCTGTCTCTGGAGTTGTCCCTCCGAACAAATAACAATTGCATCTCCCCGGTGTGTTTTTTACAACAGCCTTTCAACAGGGAGGAATGAGCAGCTTCTTCTTCTGCTAAACATAAACATGTTTTTCCTTATATTTCCATATACTGTGGGCCAGTTATGGGGGCCCCTGATTATTATAAAACAATGATGGACATATTTTTCTTCGTCTAAATTACTGCTATTTATTTTTGTTATGGAAAGAAGCTTAGAATTTCTGGATGGAGTTTCCCTAGCAGTGCGTCTTTAAAGGGAATATGTCCATGATTTTTATAATGTAGTTTTTATTTCTAAATGACACTGTTTACACTGCAAATAATTCATTCTACAATATAAAATGTCATTCCTGAACCAGCAAGTGTATTTTTTCTTATTTGTAATATCCATGTTGCCTGGTCATGTGCTTTCAGAAAGAGCCAGCACTTTAGGATGGAACTGCTTTCTGGCAGGCTGTTGTTTCTCCTACTCAATGTAACAATGTGTCTCAGTGGGACCTGGATTTTACTATTGAGTGCTGTTCTTAGATCTACCAGGCAGCTGTTATCTTGTGTTAGGGAGCTGCTATCTGGTTCCCTTCCCATTGTTCTGTTGTTATGCTGCTGGGGGTAAAAGGAGGGGGGTGATATAACTCAAACTTCAGTCACTCTTTACTGCTGTACTGCAAGTTGATCAGAGCGCAAGTCACATGACCAAGGGCAGCTGGGAAACTGACAATATGTCTAGCCCCATGTCAGATTTCAAAATTAAATATTAAAAAATCTGTTTGCTCTTTTGAGAAACAGATTTCAGTGCAGAAGTCTGGAGCAGCACTGTTGAATTTTGAAAAAAAATGTTTTCCCACAATTGTATCACTTTAAGAAACCCTTGACATAACTATATGCATTTATAAATCTCCTATGCCTTTTATTCATGTAAAACTGGCCCAGAGTCTGGGCTCAGCCCACGGTTAGAGCATCGTCTTGTTATTCAGAAGATGTCGGATACACTACAGTACATCGCTATATAAATACATGTTAATAATAATAAAATTGTAGGGATCCACCAAATCCAGGATTCAGTTCAGGATTCAGCCAGGATTCTGCCTTTTTTAGCAGGATTCAGATGAATCCAAGAGCATGGCCAAACCAAATCCAAAAAATCATGTGACTTTTCATTATACAACAAGAACGTAAAAAGAAAATTTAGCCTCTTGCTAGGCGCTCTTTCCCCTCTCCTTTCCCTAATTTGCATGTGTAAATTTTTGAGAAATGGATTTCAGAATTCTGCTGGAGCAGCACTATTAACTGATGTGTTTTGGAAAAAAAAACAAAAAACAATTTTTCTTTCTTGCATAAATTGGGCCCTACAATTCCAAATCCGGCGCTTCCCAAATGGAAAAATTATCAGCAAAGAAGCCCCAACTATGTGAAAAATGTCCTTTACAACACGGGCCTAGCGTTTCATATGGAAAAGTGCTATTTCTCATGTCCAGGTAGAAAGCAAAGGCAAAGCTAGAACTCCCCAGTACAAGCACGCAATGCACATTAACTGTCAATCAGATTTAGTTTTCAGCACTCGGCAGGAGTCCTGTTCTGAAATCCCAGAGTGCCATAGCAGCTTTACAAAACAAAAGGGCTACTGTCTGAATCTGTTTTGCAGTAGCCACGCCATTGTATATGTCAGCTCACTCAATTGCATTGGACAGCCTGCTGCCTGGAAGGTGCATTCCCATGACATGGTTAACCAGCCTGTGCCCAGTCATGTAGAAACAATATCAGTGCCTGGGGTTCTGAGCAGAAAATGTATTTGTACTTGGGGGAAAGAATTTGTTGCTCTGATTTACCAATTTTATATCAGGCTGGAGGGGGTATCAAGAGATTAGACTGCAATATTTTGCAGCACAAAGATTAAAGATTAAAGGTGGTTCACCTTTATGTATGTTATACTATGTTCACTTTTAGTATGTTATACTATGACTAATTCTAAGCAACTTTTCAAATGGTCTTTATTGTTTTATAGTTTTTGAATTATTCACCTTCTTCTTCTGACACTTTTCAGCTTTCATATGGGGGGTCAGTGACCCCATCTAAAAACAAATGCTCTGTTAAGGCTACAAATTTATTGTCATTGCCACTTTTTATTACTCATCTTTCTATTCAGGCCTCTCCTATTCATATTCCAGTCTCTTATTTAAATCTAATTTGGTCCCTAGCAACCAGACTGCTGAGGGATGCACCAAATCCACTATTTTGGATTCGGCTGAACCCCCGAATCCTTTGCGAAAGATTCAGCCTAATACCAACCCAAAGCTGAGTCCAAATTTGCATATGTAAAATTAGGGTTGGGAAGGGGAAAACATTTTTTCCCTTTTATTATGACAAAAAGTCACGCAATTTATCTCCCCATCCCTAATTTGCATATGCATATGACTCTAGTGGAAAAGGAATGAACTTCAAATACAATAGCCCTCCAAGTTATATGGGAAATAAATGAAGTAAATAAATAAAAAAGGCAGGTTTTAAAGCAACAGCAGCAATTTCTGGTTGGAAATGCAGGGGACAAGGTTGAGAATGCACCTTTGATTAAATTTTAAAACTGACATTTGTTAAGTGGAATCAGTAAGATTTTCCTCCCATCCATGAGTTACAAGGGGAGGCACCAGGAACTGGAGACCCCTGTGCCACTTATAGAGGTTTCCCAGGTAGATCATAGAAGCACTGAGCAGATGAAAAGATACAGCGGAAAAGGTGAAAAGGAAAAAACAAAAGTGGGATTGGGATTGATTGGAAAAGTCTGTTTTTCCTGGAGCAGAGGAGAGAAGCTCAAACCTGGCTCACTGGTGTTTCGCTTGAGTTCACCTTTTAAGAAATCTGAGAGGGCTCTCGTCTTGTTAGCAAATCTGCCTCAGCTAGGAATAAAGATGGTTATATGGTCCGACATGTAAAAAGCACTACAGAACTCCCGTCAAGCAAGAGGTACAGGGAGTTTTTAATTGTAGGCATACCTCCCAACTGTCCCTTTTTCGGAGGGACAGTCCCTCTTTTGACAGCTCAACCCGCTGTCCCTCATTTGTATTAGAAAGTCCCTATTTTCTCTGCACTGAACAGCCAGAAAAAGAAACAAAGTTTCTAACTTTTAGCAGAGAGCCCAGAACAGCAAACAGGTGCAAATAAGATACTTTGTAACAATTTTGAGACACAAAAAAACTGTTTAGATAAGGAGAAATATTTTCAAACTTTTATAACCTGCCAAATTTTGTAAAATTAACATGGTAATTAGGGGGTGTGGCCAGAGAAAGGGCGTGGTCAAAAAAAATCACTGCGATACGTGCGAAAAAATTGTTTGTCCCTCTTTTTACTTCCAAAATGTTGGGAGGTATGTGTAGGATCATCATTTAGCAGTCACCACCCAGATGCCCACAGGCTGATCTGAATTCCCATCCTCTATGGTCAACAACAAAAACATTTTTTTTTTTTTTTTACAGTACAGGTATGGGATCGGTTATCCGGAAACCCGTTATCAAGAAAGCTCCGAATTATGGAAGTTTTAGAAATGATTCCCTTTTACTGTGTAATAATAAAACAGTAGCTTGTACTGGATCCCAACTAAGATATAATTAATCCTTCTTGGAGGCAAAACCAGTCTATTGGGTTTGTTGAAGGTTTACAAGATTTTCTAGTAGACTTAAGGTGTGAAGATCCAAATTACGGAAATATCTGTTATCCGGAAAACCCCAGCTCCAGAGAATTCTGGATAACAGGTCCCATACCTGTAATAATAAAACAGTAGCTTGTACTTGATCCCAAGTAAAATATAATTAATCCTTATTGGAAGCAAAACCAGCCTATTGGGTTTATTTCATGTTTATATGATTTTCTAGTAGACTTAAGGTATGAAGATCCAAATTACGGAAAAGCTATGTTCCCAAAAATAAAGTTTATTATAGTGTAAAGTAGAGCCATGCTGGAGGAAAAGAAACTTTTTTGTTTTTTAAAAAATGGGATTTCAGCTATCTTTATTATAGGGCAATATAAAGGCAACATCTTTGATCCTCTACACTCGAATAACTCGTCGTTTCCACTGTGCAGGGGAGGCCCTATTATATTTTAGCAGAAGAGCAAGAAAGGTTAGAAGGATTAGTGATAGAACAGGTTTATCAAATGTGAATTGCTTTTCGAAATTCGAATACAGTCGAATGGGAGGTTATTTAAGAAAACATTTGAACGTCTAATATTAGATCGAATAGGAACGATCCAAAAATTCGATCAGAAATTTCAGGAAGGCTATTAACATCTTCAAATGGCTCAACGGACCTCTGCCATTGACTTGTACATGAACTCGGCAGGTTTTAGATGGTGAATATTCGAATTAGGACTGTTTCCATGGTCGAGGTGTGATAAATCTCACATTGGAATTTACATTCGAACAGGGCCTGGAGCCCACCAGGACTGCTATCCAGGGCCCCCCTATTGTGACGCGCCACTCAGTGCGCATGCACGAAGGAATTTTTTTTAAGAATATGAATATCGGTAGAGGGGGGTCTGAGGGTCGGGGCCCACCGTTTTTTTTCCCGGTGTCCTGCCAGACCAGTCTGACCCTGCATTTGAATAGGGGGATTAAAATTAGAATATGTGAATTTTGACACCAATAAAAATTTGAAAATTCTAATTTACTATTCGACCCTTAATAAATCTGCCTTTAAAGGAGAAGTCAACCCTTTAAAACCTGTACCCCCACCCCACAGAGGCCCCTCCCCCCAGCCTAACTGCCCTTGGGGGAATACTACTTTATACTTACCCCTCGGCGCAGATTCTGGCATCGGAGTTCCACACAGCCATCTTCCGTGTCTTCTTCCGGCGCTTCGGCAATTTTCGTGAGTTTCAGCACATGCGCAGTTGTCACGAACCAGCAAAATGCTCCAACTGCGCATTCACCAACATGCCGATCTCCCACCCAGCTTGCTGAAGACCTGGCAAATGGCTGCGCGGAACTCCGATGCCAGAATCTGCACCGAAGGTTAAGTATAAAGTATGGGGCATTTCCCCGAGGTGGGGGGGGGTTATGCTGGGGGGAGGAGGGAAGGGTGGTCTCCATAGAGTGGGGGGAACAGGGTTTTTTCTTAAAGGGTTGACTTCTCCTTTAAATGTAATTTAGACTACACCATTAAAACATGCACTGTAGAGCTGTGATATGTCCATATAGTCTGCCCCATGTAAGATAACCTAAATGTAATGACAAAAGCCCTTTTCCTCTGAATGATCCCTGTGTGATTTATGAATGTATTGCTCTACTTATGCTTTAAGTGAGGCTACAGTGGAAATATTGCTGCATTGTGACCTCACATGAACCTACATTTGTATCTGATCACAGGATTTTCCCTGGACGTACGAACAGATGAAAAGAATAACAAGACTCATAAGGGATCTGCTTGATGTTTTCCTGACTGACATTATACAGGACACCAGGGATACTTCCTACAATATCCCACTCCCCCTCCCACATTCCCCCCTGTAGTGTGGCCTTCGGAGCGATATTTATAAAAAAAAAAGCATGGTTTCCATCTGTTGGAAACTAGAACTCCCAGCTCCCCCAGCCAGCCATAGTTCACAACAACTAAAGGGAGGAAGGCCAAAGGAATGAGGCATAGGAAAGGAATGGCAAACCTTTAAATGCTATTGTTTTTTTATTTTATATTTGTCATTGTCTAATGGAAATATTAAATTTGACCTGTAGATAAACTAGGGATGCACCGAATCCACTATTTTGGATTTGGCCGAACCCCCGAATCCTTTTCGAAAAATTTGGCGGAATAACAAACCCAAATCCTAATTTGCATATGAAAATTAGTGGTGGGAAGGTGAAAATTTTTTTTACTTCCTTGGCTTCCTCCTTGTTTTGTGACACAATTTCCCTCCACGACCCTAATTTGCATATGCAAATTAGGATTCGGTTCAGCCGGGGAGAAGTATTTGGCCGAATCCGAATCCTACTGAAAAAGGTCGAATCCTGGCGAATCCCAGATTCGGTGCATCCCTAAAATAAACTCCGTTTAGTTAAATTGAGTTATATTTAATATGAGCCGCCCAACTTGGCTTTTTTTTTTGTGGAATTTGTGAAATGAAATAGCTGGAGCAGTTTGTACATTATTCATACAAAGACAAATCTACTTCTTTGGTGTCACACTTTGACCAGATCAGCAGTTAAACTCTGATAATGATGGCAAACTGAACCCCCCATAGGATTGATAACTAAACAAATCTGCAACATACCCTCATAGATGAAAGTTACCAAGAGAATCTGAGTTTTAAGTCTAGAATACACGGTTTGCCCTTATTTATCAATAAAAAAACGGATCAGGAAAAAACGCAGCCTTTTGGGATTGTCGGGGTTTGACACTGGTTTTTCCTCGGAAACTAAAATTTTTAGTTGTTTTCGGGCTTCAAACGGGAAAAATTTGGGGTTGAGTTTGAGTTTTTGAGGAAAAAACAGCGTCAAACCCTGAAAACTCTGAACATTTCTTGGGTTTAAGGGGACATCTGCCATTGCTTTTACATGAATTCGGCAGGTTTTAGATGGCGTATTTTTAGATTCGGACTTGAAACTGCTTCAGGGCATAATAAATCCGCCCTGACGCCACAAAAAAATTGCACATTAATAAATAACCACCTGAGAGTTGCAGGTTAACAAGATACAGAAGGTGAAAGGCTCAACATTTATGTTCTGGAAAATGATTATCTTAATTTGGTGTTTTGACAGATCAAATCTCTTTTAGACCCAGTTTGGAGACATGACAAAGCCCAGACACACACACACAGTTATGATTGGCTCAGAAAGAACATGGATGTATTAACTGGTGTTGTCTCTCAGGGTTGCTTACCTCTTGGTCCCGTCACCTGCACTGCCAGGGGAGCAATTCCAGCTTTGCTGCTATTCACAGTAAACTGCTGGGGGATATTTGCTCGTACTGCTGTGCCCAGCCCAGGCCCAGATGTCTTGACCTTGCCGGGATCCACAACATCTTTCACTGGTACTCTGAATGGACTGCCTGCAAAGTAATTACAGAGAAAAATGTAAGTCTGCAGGAACAAAGGCTCATAGTAGGACAACATTCAGCTTTCTAGAACACAAGTGTTTCCTCCAACAAATACTTCAATGGTGGCGGGGGGAATAGGTCCATTAAGAGAGCATGATGGGAAGTGTCCTGTGAGGTAACCAGGAAGTACTTACAGCAAATGAGAGTGAGGGGGAGAGTCCCGTGAGGTAACAGGGAAGTACTTACAGCTAATGAGAGTGAGGGGGAGAGTCCCGTGAGGTAACCAGTAAGCATTTACACAGCTAATGAGAGAGTGAAGGGGGAGTGTCCTGTGAGGTAACCAGGAAGTACTTACAGCAAATGAGAGAGTGAGGGGGAGTGTCCTGTGAGGTAACCAGGAAGTACTTACAGCAAATGAGAGAGTGAGGGGGAGCCCCTTTTGTGGCGCCTCTCATTTGTTCCACCCCTTTTTGTGTTTCAGGCCCCACCCCTTTCTTTTCCGCCCCCCATCATGGCTGGTAATTTTTTTTAAAAGGTGGCAACCATACTTACAGCAAATGAGAGTGAGGGGGAGTGTCCCGTGAGGTAACCAGGAAGCACTTACAGCAAATCAGAGAGTGAGGGGGAGTGTCCTGTGAGTAGGTTGCCACCTTTTGCAAATTTTTTTTCCGGCTGGTGGGGGACAGGTACAAAAAATAGTGTGGTGGGACGTCAAAGGGGGCGGGGTTGTGACACAAAGGGGCGGGCCACGGCACGGCCAGGACAAAAACTGAAGGACAAGGTAAGTTTACAGGGGATTGGGGACGGGCCGAGGGGTCTTTTTAAGGGTATTACAAATTTACCGGCAGCTACATTGCCGGTAAATTTGTAATACCGGCCCCGGCCTTGGCAGGTGTTTTACCGGCTAGGCCTGTAATATACCGGCCAGGTAGCAACCCTACCTGTGAGGTAACCAGGAAGTACTAACAGCAAATGAGAGAGTGAGGGGGAGTGTCCCGTGAGGTAACCGGGAAACACTTACAGCTAATGAGAGAGTGAGGGGGAGTGTCCGATGCGACAACTGTCGGATGCAGACGCTGCGTCTGCATTCGACAGTAGTGTCGCGTCGGCTCAACACTGCCACTTCATCCTTCATTCTATCTCTTACCTTAGTTTCGTCACATGTATTTTGTCGCAGCGCGCCGCAAACGTCTATGTAGTCCTACCCTAAGCCGAATCTCAAAATAGTGGATTCCATGCATCTCATCTGCACCTAATGTAAACATCTAAATCTACCTGATGCCCAGAATGCTGGCTTGGATTAAATACACATACATTTCATTATTTTTAGATCCAAGCAAATATTGCAGGCTGTTCTCCAGAATCCCTTTAACTAAACACAGGTTTAAAATTACACCTTTTCCTCCATTGTACAAATAATAGGAAATAATAATTACTGGAATAACCAATAGAGTTTCCCTAATACCTGGAATATGCTCTCCATTATATGTTATATTCACATCATAGTCCCCTGGAACATATGGAGTGTATTCCACACTGCAGCTGCCATCTTTGTTGTCTTTACAAGACATTTTGGATTCCGAGGGTCCTTCAACTGTAATTCCCAGACCACCAATCCCAGCCCCCCTGCAAAAAAATATTATTTGCACAATTACAAGTCAAAATATTTTGTGCCCCTGTATTGTATAGTGCTCCACTAAACCACAATCCCATTCTCCCCTGCTGCCTTTATCTGGTATACCCCATTACTGCTTTTAACACAAAAGCTCCTCTTTGTTCATTGCCTGTATAATATCTGAGCAGAAAAGTACAGAAACAGAAATTAAAAAGTCCCCACATTTTATTATGTTGGAAGGGCAATTACAATGTTGTGTTCAATGCATGACTGCTTAGTGAAATTAAAAATATATCTGGTCAAGTTTAAAATATGTTCTGTTTGTGCGCCCTGCAATCAAAGGAAAGATCAAAGACAATCTTGTACAATATACAGTGAGAACCAAAGCTTTACACATGAATTCTTAGTGTATATAAATATCAATCTTGTAACCAACATCAGTCTATAATTAGTGTTTATCTGCTTTTGATTTCCTGTAACTAGGCAATTTTCTGTATATATATATATACATATGGGTGGAAGGTGCCGTATAATTTGCCTTATTTTTATGTTGCTTATACAGTGCCAACACATTAACACACACATATTTTACACACACATCAGTCCCTGCCCCAGTAGAGCTTACAATCTAAGGAACCTACCATATTTACACACAGTAGGGTCAATTTCATTATGGGCCAATTAACGTGTCTGGATGTTTTTGGCGTATGGAAGGAAAATGGAGTTCCCAGAGTGGTTTCAAGTTTTCTAAGCGGATAATTTTGCCAAGGAGCAATGGCACTAGCGTTACTATTGAATCTAATGCTGAACTATACTGTATAAGCAAAACCCTTAGACCATTTTACTTTCTACCTCTCAAAATCATCCTGTGCAACAAAATAACTCCCTGCTGGCCTTAGAACGCAGATTCTATTCTATTAGTATCATAGTATATTATTTAATTCATGTACAAGTCAATAAAAACAACAAAGTGCATCGGTAGGAATGGAACTAGGCTGGGGTGTCCTCTACTAACCTTGTAATGACTGAGAACAAGTTTGGCTTGCTTGTCACAGCTTCTGTGAGTCCAGCACCTTGGGCTTTCACACGGTCAGGGTAGCACCCCTCTGTCACTCCTACTTTGAATGGGCTGTTGGGGACGGCTTCATCATCATAGGTCACCTTAATTGTATGAACACCTGAAACATCAAACATAGAGTATGGGTTAAACTTGGCGTGGAACTTCCAACTGCTTTTGATCTGCAACTCACAAAACAGTAATTGGATGTGTGGTAGAAAGTCATGTCGTTCTCTCAATGGTTACACTTTGATAGCTGCAGGTTTATTTTAATCAGAATAGAAATAAAGTTCTGGGCATATTTTAAATGTTAAAAAAATATTTAAAACAATTAGAATAAAGTGATTAAGGACAGTGTTGGACTGGCCCACCGAGATACCAGGAAAACTCCCGGTGGGCCCAGGTGTCAGGAGGCCCTTGTGCTGCTAAAGATTTGGCCTATTTCATGGCCATTTCCTATTTCTAGGAGAACAAAGATGCTAAATAGATGGAATAATAGATTATAGTCTGTAAAGAATAAAGACTAGGAGAATAGAGGTTGAGTGAGGAGAAGAATAATAATAGTACTCAGAGTGGGCCCCTGGTCTATGGTTCTTTGGTGGGCCCCTGGTCTAAGGTTTTTGGGTGGGCCCCTGGTCTAAGGTTTTTGGGTGGGCCCCTCGTGTCCCAGTCCGACAATGATTAAGGATCACGATAAAGACAAATAGAACATGCCTGGAGCTCTGTTGGCTTACTCCCACAGTCAAGCAGGTGTTTTACTTTGTTGCCTGGATATACTGCACAGTAGAAACCGGAGTTTAATTTACATCCAGCCCTAGGCATTGGCCCACAGCATGTCCTGTCTTTACTGATTGAGCAATGTGCAACCCCCAAAGTCCCTATGACCCTTTGTTTTTGAAAACCTTAGCAAGGCAGCTCCCCTGTTAAATTTAAACGTGCAAATGAGCAAGAGCTCTGTGCACACAGAAAGCCATATGCCCAATAGTGGATTGCATGTTTAACAGTAGATCATGCAGTGTAAACAAGGAAATGATTATCGATAGACAGATTAAAAATAGAGAAGTTAGATGGATTAAAGAAGAAAAAAGTATGTGGTTTCAACAGAAAATAAAATAAACGCCAAGCACCCCCATCCTTATTCATTTTAATTGCTCCAAGAAGTGAGCATTACAGCAGTCAGACCATGGCAGCCCCTCTGTAAGGTTTCTTGGTTACTGACACAGGCCTGAGTTACAGCTGTATTTTAATTGGCTCGCAAGGCTCGAATAAATTACGATGCGAGCGTGAGGTCATAGTGTGTGTGTGTGGGGGGGAACTGCATTACCGACCTTTTAAAATCCAGACTTCTTGGAGCTCTGTATTAAAAGGGTCCATAAGTCAGTGTGTTCTACAATGTTGTATACACAAGTGATATGTCACTCTTACACTTGTGGTTATTTATTAAGCTCCAAATACCCGAAATCCAAAAAATTCGGATTTTCAGACCTTAAAAAAAAACCGTAATTTTTCAGAATTTATTTAAGTACGATGGTATGAAAACTCAGAATCCAAAAACCCGGCATTTCGGGATCCTGTATTAGTCAATAGGGAAGGTCCCAGTGTCTGCGCTGCTGTCAATACAGATATCTGATGATTTTGGGCCAAAAAGTATTTTTTGCAAAAAAGTCCTAAAAAGTTTTCGCCCAAACCTATTTTTTTGAATGATAAATAAGGTCCATTCGGGAATTCGGAGGTGCTCTGATTTTTATCTTAGAATTACTGAGATAAATTTGGAGCTTGATAAATAACCCTCTTAATGTATAATGTTGAAATTTTATACCAATCCCTCTAATTTACACATCACAAGGGCCAGAGCGTACTGAATATATAATGCTGGACAGTCTATATAACTGTAGCTTTGAGTTTCTCCAGCTGATTCAGTCTAAGGGCAATGTCATTTCCGGGAGATACCGGTTTTAAAAATTTAATTAAATGGATTATTGGGAACTAGAAAAGTTACGACAAAGCTGTGCCTCCTTGCCTTAACACTGGGAGGAGAGCAGCCTACAAAAATAATTTATGCTCCGCCTATCAAGAGCATCCAAAAAGCAGGAAACATAAAAACCAAACTCCACCTCTTTTCCTTAAAGGAGATCTGTCACCCTAAAAAATAATTCCAAATCCTGTTTTATGATGTTATTCAAGCAAAATAAACTTCACTTATACCATATACATGATTTCAATTTTATTTCTTTTAGTCTTGTAAATCACAATCACATCAAGCAGGCAGCAGCCATTTTGTTTACACTGTTAGTAAGGCAAGCTTAAATCTTGCCAAATCATGTTCATACACCATAATGGAGCACCTGATGCCCATGTACTGGCTACAAAATTAAATGTTGAAGACAGAGGGGGAATGTAAGGAGGGCAGTGACATGTAGGTAGGGTTGCCACCTTTATTAAAAAATTTTACCGGCCAGTGGGGGGCGGGCACCAAAAGGGGGCGGTCCGTGACACTAAAGGGCAGAGCTACGCAATGGGCCGCTTAAAGGGGCGGAGCTACGTGGTGTGCCACAAAAGGGGCGGAGCAACATCGCACATCGCTGGAAAAAAGGTAAGTTATTTTCGAATTGGGGGCAGGCTAGGGGCTTTTTTTAAAGGGTATTTCAAATTACCGGCAATTGCATTGCCAGTAAATTTGCAATACCGGCCCCGGCCTTGGCAGGTGTTTTACCGGCTAGGCCGGTAAAATACCGGCCGGGTGGCAACTCTACATGTAGGAACTGCAGAATGGAAAGTGAAAGTAATTGCCTGGCCCGCCTCTATGACTAAGGCATAGAGGAGGGACAGGCAATATATTATTGACAGCTGAAGGTTTTAAATTAGTTTATAACCAGTATAGTTGCTTTAATAAAAAACATAATTTGGGTTTCATGATTAATTTTAAAAGGACTTTTATTATACATACAGTATTTTTATGAGTGGGTGACAGGTCCCTTTTAATACTGATAGGAGAACAGCCAAGAAGCAGGAAGTATGGAAAGGAACAAGCACCACCTACAAGCCCCCTACCTTAATGCTGGCAGGAGAGCAGCCTATAGAGTATATTTAAGTCATGCACTTAACTATAAGTTCAGTTTCCCAGGGGGATATTTATTTTGGGTAAAATTCACACTGGGTCAGGTTCAGAAACAATGTGCCCCATCCTATAACAAAAAATGTGAACTAAAGGGAAATATATTTTTTTATACAATTGCTGCAAATTTAATGCTTCCTTGAACATATTATTATTATTATAAGCCCTGGGAAATTAATGTGCTTATATTAGGGATGCACCGAATCCAGGATTCGGTTCGGGATTCGGCCTTTTTCAACAGGATTCCGCCAAATCCTTCTGCCCGGCCGAACCAAATCTGAATTTGCATATGCAAATTAAGGGCGGGGAGGGGAATTGCGTGACTTTTTGTCACAAAACAAGGAAGTAAAAAATGTTTTCCCCTTCCCACCCCTAATTTGCATATGCAAATTAGGATTCGGTTCGGAATTCGGCTGAATCTCTCACGAAGGATTTGGGGGTTCGCCGAATCCAAAATAGTGGATTTGGTGCATCCCTAGCTTATATATCACATGAATTACATACATGTAACAAACAGAATTACATAAATAACAACCGATACAAAAGGTGAGGAAGACCCTGTGCCAAAGGGCTTACAATCTATAGGGAAAGGGAATGAGACACAAGGTGTGGGAGTGGGCAACAATCAAAAGAAATCAAAAATAAGCAGGTGAGAGATGTAGCATAAGGTATTACATATGGTAGCTAAACAGAGTAAGGCTAGGCTTCTCTAAATAACTGTGTTTTTAAAGAGATCTTTTGAAAGCAGAAAGTTTGGGAGAGAGTCGGACCAACTGTGGGAGAGAGTTCCAGAGGAGGGGTGCAGCCCTTGCAAAGTCTTGAATGTGAGCGTGTGAGGAGGTAATGAGAGAAGAGTTGAGGAGCAGGTCAGTAGAGGAGCATAGTGAACATTTGGGTGAGTATCTACAGATGAGTTCAGAGATGTAGGGAGGGACAGAGTTATGAAGTGCTTTGAATGTCAGGGATATATCCAAAAAGATTTAAAGAAATATTCCTATGCCTAGTGAAAATCTGTATTATACTGGCTTTAAAATGAGTTTGCTTGAATGGCATCCACACAGCATGAAGAAATATAACCAGTGTATCAGATGTATATCTTTCCTTCAATACGTTACCTTTTTCAAAGGGAGTGTACTCCACAAAGTAAGTTCCATCTCCATTATCTCTTAGAACATAATCGGTGGACGCACCGGACGGATTAGTGATTTTGGTTTTGACGTGATCGCCTCCAGTTTTGGCTAGTGATTTGGCATCCACGGTAAAGTCTGTTGTAGCTTCTCTAAAAACCCCTGCGATGGAAGAAAATGGCAATCACCCAGCAAAACACACAATCAAAATGAATGTATCCCTAAATTAATTTTATTGCGCCACCATGACAATCCATAGACAGGAACTGCACATTCTGCTTTTGAGTAAAACATTCCATCTGCCCTTGAAGGTGCGGTTCACCTTTGTGTTCACCGTTGTATGTTATACTATGACTAATTCTAAGCAACTTTTCAATTGGTCTTTATTTTTTCATTTTTATTAGTTTTTGAATAATTTGCCTTCTTCTTCTGACCCTTTCCAGCTTTCAAATGGGGATCACTGACCCCATCTAAAACACAAATGCTCTGTAAGGCTACAAATGTATTTTTGTTGCTACTTTTTATTATTCAACTTTCTTTCTCTACATCATACTTAAAGGTGAACAACCCCTTTAATAACCTGGAAAAGCCAGCAAATGCCAGCTTTGTACAGAATGATAAGAATTCTGGTGTCCCCAGTAGTGATGTGTGGGTTGGGATTTCCCCGACCAGCACCCGACCCTAACCCGCCCTCCCTTAGCCCGCCTGCATCCGCACTTCCGGGTTGCTTTTATAGACCCGCCCACCCCATCACAAAAGGGGCGGGGCAAGCAGGTGCATCGTCTATAAAAGACAAATCTGGATGGCATTTGAGCTCAACCCGCATCTGCGAAGAAGCATGAGAGGTCGGCCCAAACCCGCCAGACCTGCGGCTATTGGGCCGGCCCGCACATCACTAGTCCCCAGTGTCTACTCTGTTACAGCTGATCAGAGTTGGTGGGTCCCCGCCAGCAGAAAGCAAGCTGCATCTATCTGATTTGTTTCAAGCTCTGGGTACTGATAAAGTTATTGAGGAATTATCAATTATGTGCCCAGCACCTTCCTCCTCTGTTTTCTGTATGTTCCAAGGGATCAAGATCATACTAATTGGAACTAAGTGGGAGTTTAACACTGCAATCTCCCATTCAGCGGTCTAAAGGTGGCCATAGATGCACCAATAATATCGTATGAAACAAACATTTGTACGATTTTTGGTGCGTGTATGGTGGCAGATGAGCCGCCCGATATCGGCAGAAGACTTGGGCTGGCCGGAAAATTTTGATTGGTCACCTTTGAAGGCATCCGAACATCGCCCATTGTTAGTGCTGAATCATCAAATACAGGCAGAATTCGATTGTTTCTACCTGTATATTTGACGATTCAGCTCCACACGTGTGTATTTGAAAGAACAATTTTTCCTGTAAAGAGCGTAATTGTTACGTCTATGGCCTTACGTGTCATAGAATTTATGAAAAAGTTCACCTTAACAGCTAACCCTATCAGGGTTATCAAATTTGCTTACCTTTTTCTTCAATTCCTGGTCCAAACACTTTAATATTACTGGTATCCACAGCTGGATCAACTTTAACTCGGGCAGGGAACTTTGGCACTTGTTCTCCACCGTATTTCAATGCCAGTGTATACATGCCAGCAAAAAGTGGCACGTAGGTGACTGTGTATGTCCCGTCTTTGTTATCCTGTACATTAACCTCCGCTTGTGACCCAGAATCAGAGACAGCCTCAACTGCCAGGTCACCTGGTCCTGCTTGGGAACAGTCCACATGAATCAAGCCAGTTTCTCCTACTTTGCCATGCTCGAGGCCTGGACCCGTGGCGATTACTTTGGAAGGATCAAAGGGCATTTCAACATTTGCTTGAAAAGGTGACCCCGGAATGTGGGTTTCCTCAAACAGGATGTTAACAAAATATTCTCCTGGTGTAGTAGGGAGGTAGGAGACAGAACATGTGCCATCGCCATTGTCAGAACATTCAATCTTCGCTTCACAAGGTCCTTCAACAGTTAGACCCAAACCACCAGTTCCAGCTCCTTTTGTATCAATGGTAAACTCGGCAGGTTTTCCAACAAGACCACCTTTGAGACCTGGTCCATAGGCCTTCACCTAAATAGAAAGTTGCCCATTGGGCAGACAAAACAAGAGTTACAAAAATATAGACCAAAATAGATCTCTGGACCATAGTTTGTATGTACTGAACTTCTGATATGTCCTTGGACTGAAAACCCTAAGTTTGTAATGGGAATTTTACTTCAAAAACAACAAGAGGGACTGTAAGTTTGACAAGCCTAATAAAGCGTTACTATCTCCCTTCTGTCCTGCTGCTTCCATCTTGTACAGTACAGACTACCCCCCTTATCCTTAGGGGCCCCACTATCCTCTATAGGAATCACTAAAGAAACGGTTGGCCATGCCTTTTTGTGTTGATTAATACTCATAGTCTATATCAAAACCATGAAATCCCTTATAATTTGATATCTTCTGATAACATAAATATTAATTAGTCCTGCAACTCAATCAAGGACTGATAACAGTATTATACCCCTTAAAGTACATCAGACGCTTGCCCTGTTGGGAACTTCTTGAGCTACATGCCACTGAACAGAATGGCCCAAAAAGCCATTGCCATTAAAGTCTACGGTTGACTTTAAACTGGCTGAACATTGTTGGCTTAAATGTAACAAAAGCCTCTCTCACTGGAGGATTTCTGTACCTCATGGGAACATGAAGAAATAAAAGCGTGGAAGGTATTACAGCTAAGCCGTGCCAATTAATTTTGGTTACAAATCCATGTTTTCCATCAATGCATCCACACACATCAAGCACATGTAACACTCTGCAGAGCACCAGTCACTTAGCTGGGTTACACTCTTGGGGTATCTCAAATCCCAGGTCTGTACAGAATATGACCAACATTGACTTTAATGATACTGAACCCCTTCCTTTTCTGGTACCTAATGATACCATCCTTCAATTATAAGGAATGGCATGGTTCTTGGAATTACAAGTTTCCCTGATAAGATCCCTCTTCTGATCCTCAATGTATTTACACCTTTCTTCATATTATTACCCGATTCCTATGAAGCTCAGCTGCCTTTCGTTCAGTTCATTTCTGCTCAGATCAAGTATTTTAAATATTGCCTCAAAGAGCAACTTTGTATTAGTGTGGGGATTAGAAACTTAACATGGGATACACTGGGCTGCCAGTACAACATACAATAACTTATTAATGAAAACTTGTTCTATTAAGTTGCGTTCCTCTCCAAGAAGAGTTGTCATTTTACCTTTGATGGATCAGGAGGCAAAGTGGCTTCCACTACATATGGACTTCCAGGAACTGGATTCCCATCATAAGTCACATCAACATTGTACAGACCCTCCTCTTTGGGAATATATTTCACAGTGCTGCACTCTTTACCACCAACAGGTTCCACCAGACACGGGACTGATTTTCGGCTAGGGCTGGAGATCTTCACCTCCAGTTTTCCTTGCCCACCAGCTCCATTAGGATCCACAGTAAACAGCTGATCTTTGCCAACCTCCACTCCTGTTAAATATAAAGACATACGTCACCCTTACCGGTTGAAAAGTTGGGCACCTGTGGGGGAGCCAGCTCTGTAGACTGGGACCACTTGTTTGGAAAGAATCTGCACTAATGTAAGTGTAAGCTTAGACGATGATCTGTCATGGACTTTTCATGAACAAGTTGGATGTTTGCTCTTCATACAGTTGTTTCTTTGGCTGTTCCTATAGCAGTTGGCAGGTGACACTTGTATTGGGAATATTTTAATTATTTGGGTGAGGTGAGATGTGAAAAGTTAATTACAATAGGCGCTTACAATCCAGAAAAAGCACAGGAGAGGCATGGAATGCATGCTTGGCTTTTCCACAAACTGTGAATAGAACGTCTGTCAGATGTAGTTAATAGCTCAGTTTTACTATGTTAGACACGTTTCTGTAGAAACCACTGATTTATGAAATCTATAACCGGTTCAAATAATGTCCCTTTAACTTACTACTTTCCAGGCCATTTATTCGGATCTTGTTCAAGTCCAGCGGCGCTGCCACCCCTACGGTAAAGGGGCTCTTCGGAATAGGGTCACCGCCGTAATTCACAGACACTTTCATTTTGCCCTAGAAGAATTCAAAAGAACACAGTAGGAAGCAAGATGGTGAGGTAGTGATGTTCCCTCTACAGAAATGTATACGAGTATTTTGTGTGCGCTCTCTCTCTCTAGAGTACTAGTTTGTGGTTTTCTAGCTGCCGACGCTAAAGCCTAATGGCAGTCAATGGGTTGGCCAATTCTATTATTAGATAAGAATAACAGTAACCAATAGAAATATTAACTAGAACTGGACCTGGCATGGTATATGGATGTTATATTTCAATCTTCAAATTAAACAGGAATGTTATGCGGCCGTTAACAGTCAATTACAATTCCCCGCAGCCACTTCAGTTACAGCCAGATGTTTAGCTGGTGGTGATTCTGACATCCCTTTTCTTAAACCTGTAATGGGATATGATTTGCTAAAGAGACAAGACGTCTCCATCCCTTTTTAGTTAAAAACTGGAAGGACAAAATAAGGGGACAGATTTGGCCCTATACCCAGACTGATGTTCTGCCAGGAAATTAGTAATTGGCAGCCATTATTACTATGAGCTCCATAGTTCAAACCTCAAGCAACTTGTAGTGCAAGGTATTAATGGCCATGGCCTTCCAGATGATACAACAATAATTATCGGCTCATGCAAAGATCCAGACTGAGATTTGAAATAGGCCCTGAAATTTCAAGTACACAGAGACCGAAACAGCCCCCCACAAGCCCAAAAATGTGTGCACTAGGTCAGCTGGGAGTCTTGTCAAAACGCAGGTCATGGGAATAACACTGGGAATTGAACCAATGATAATGAATCAGACCAAGTGAACTGACCCTTTAAAAAATCCCAAATGATGCCACACAAGGGATAACGGAATTTCTATTAATGAGAAGAGCAATGGAACCTATTATTTGGCAGTTTTGCCATCTACATGTTTCCGTGCCATCCAAAATCTGGTCCTTTTTGTAAACAATGGTTTATTTGCAGGAACTGAAAGCTGAGTAGCCACAAAGGGCCCGTATGGCAACAATAGCATAATGCACATGTGCACTACATCTGGGAAGGGATAATTATCCCAACTTCCTAATCAATATGAACCGGCTGTTGTAAATGTATGGAGTCTGATAACTCCAAACAAACGTTTCAGATTATGTACAAATCAGAGCCTTGTTCTTACACACCGAACCAACAGAAAATGCCCATATTTTGTTGAACAACTGAGAATCCAAGACATTCAGGGGCCGCGCACAAATTGGGCTCAGACAAGCACATTTCTGGAAGACAGTTCCAAATCGCTGCCACTGAGATTACTCACGGAGCTTGTTTTGCACAGTTTGGCTCTGATTTTATTCTACACGGATCTCGCTCGCTGCCAAAGTGCTACGATGCTCAAAGCTGAACAAAGTGCTTCTCTTCTTGCCAAATCCGTTTTCCATTTGTCTTTATCCAGAACAGGGAGTGCATCACGTTACACAAGAGCTGGCACCTTATAAATTAGCCGTGAATATAAACATTCCCTGTGTGGCATTTCACATGAGGAATCCGTACAAGTTGCCTCTATTTCAATTTACATCTATTGAATTAGTTGAACCCAGAGAAGCATTGGAGGGGGAATGTTACTCGAGCAATCAGAACTGCACCGGATACAATTCTTGGGTCTGTACTGTGTGAATAAAGAACTACAGTAAAATGCCTCAAGCAACAGAGCAAGCTCCTATACCATGGGCATACAGGGAAGCAAGGGTTAATGGCACCGCAAACTTACAGGGCTTTTTCTTTTTCTTTCAACAGGTCCGGCATTCTGAAGAATGGATAGTCTGCAATATATTTCCTACACCTTGTGTTACTTTGAGCATAGTAGCCAAGGTTGAAAAATATATGGATCCATCAAGTTAAACCTTTTGCTCAAGCCAATGCTACCCAACACTAATACAGAAGGCATTAAAATAACTCCCTTTAAATCATGTTTACCCTCATCAAGAGGAAAAAGTACCTTCCTGACTCTGAAATATCAGAGTAGTACCTAGATCAGCACTGTGGTACAGGTATGGGACCTGTTATCCAGAATGCTCGGGACCTGGGGTTTTCTGGATAACGGATCTTTCCGTAATTTAGATCTTCATACCTTAAAGTGGACCTGTCACCCAGACACAAAAATCTGTGTAATAAAAATCCTTTTCAAATTAAACATGAATTCCAATTTCTATTTTTTATTAAAGCATTCATAGCTGTTGTAAACTCATTTAAAAATCTCAGCTGTCAATCAAATATTGTCTGCCCCTCCTCTATGCCATGAGGCGGGGCAGACAATTACTTTCACTTTCCATTCAGCTCTCTCTACATGTCACTGCTCTTCCCGCATTCCCTCGTTCTTTTCACCATTTAATTGTGTAACCAGGACATGGGGATGGACATCAGGTCCCCCATTCTGGTGCAAAAACAAGATTCTGAGATGATACAAGTCTTGTCTTAATAACAGTGTCCACAAAATGGCTGCTGCCTGCTTGCTATCATTTTGATTTCCCAGACTGAAGGAAACAAGATTCAAATAATTTATATAGTGTAATTAAAGTTCTTTTTGCTTGACTAATGTGATAAAATAGGATTTTGAATAATTTTTTTGGGTGACAGGTCCCCTTTAAGTCTATCATGTAAACATTAAATAAACCCAATAGGCTGGTTTTGCTTCCAATAAGGATTAATTATATCTAAGTAGGGATCAAGTACAAGTTACTGTTTTATCAGGAAAAAGGAAATCATTTAGATAAAAATTTGGATTATTTGATTATAATGGAGTCTATGGGAGACAGCCTTTCAATTTCTGGATAATGGGTTTCTGGATAACTGATCCCATTTCTTTACCAATTCCAGTCATTATCCTTGTATCTTCCCACTTACTGAAATGCCTCAGCCCAAAGCTGCAAAAATGATATATTAATTTGCTTGCAAATAGCGATACTTCCTGAAAACACATCACTTTGGCTGGTTAAAAACAAATGAGGCACAGCTATGCTCCGACTCTGCAGCCCCTCGGTGGTTTAGCATCAGCTTCCTTCAACTTAAAATCTGATATTTTGTGATTTTAGCTGAATATCTGAATATCACCCTCATAAATATCAGCACTCAGCAATATTCAGTATGGCTGGCAATCAGATTCTTCTGTTATTATTTGCATTGTTACCAGGGTATAGATGATTGGTACCATATTTCCCTCCCAGGGTACCTCGCTATTTACATTAATACGGGTGCTGATTCGGAGTGATTCCTTTTGAACATAACTGGAAGCATAAGCAAACAGAGCAACACAGTCCGTTTCTATGTTCCCAGAGCAGGAGGAATCCGGACTTTCACTGAAGCAGAGAACCAGGTTACTATTGTATGCGTTACACATCATTTCTCATTATAAACACACGGAATACAACACCCTCCGTTTTACATGATACTGGGGAGGAAAGAAAAGAAAGAAACAGAGGAAAAAATGAAGAAAAACAAGAATAAGAATTAGGGGGTGATTGTGTGCGCCGAAATTTCTAATCTGCATTCATTTCTAATGAAATGTATTTCAAAAAGTATTTTTTTCTGGTGCGTTAAAGGAGAAGTAAAGCTTAAAAAAGTAGAAATGTTGTACATGATCTTTTGTGCTTCTTTAGCAGTAAAGATCTGTGTCTCCAAAGATGCCCCAGTAGCTCCCCACATTCTTTTCTGATGATTCACTGCACATGCTCTGTGCTGCTGTCACTTACTGAGCTTAGGGAGCCACTCACAATATACAGTACACATAGAATAGAAATGTCACAATATAAGGCTGATTAGTCATTAATACAGATTCACTATATAAAATATGCCATTTTTAGCCATATTAATTTTTAGGGGTTAGTTCTCCTTTAATCTGTCTATCAACCTCCCAGTGCAGTTAGTTCTAATGTAACATACTGTAAATGCAGAACCAACTGATATCACATTACATATAACCATTGATGAAGCAAAACTAATTTGAAGATAGTTAAATGAAGCATTTTGAAACAGGAGCTCATCTCAGAATCTTGTATAATTGTTATGTATTTAATCAGCCTGAGAAAGATATTTATGTGATCAATTCATTGACTTGGAAGCAGCACAATTTCACTTTTTAGTTAATTAGGGCATTACATTTTTTTGTTTGCTCACATTTTGCCTTTAACCAGGTACCTTTTTCATCTATAAGTGGCTTTTTTTTGTAGCAATGAAAGCTCACACGGTGAATATTGGGTTTCACTGAATAGAAACAGAAAACTTTGCTCCTCAGCAACAAAAACCCAGAACTCATTATGGGGGAAGATTTATGGCAATCGTTACTCAGGAAACAACTCAATCCTGGAAATATACATCGATCTTTCTCTTTTAAGGAATACAGTCGTGAGAGCTAAAAAGGTTCACTTATTCCTGTAAACAACACGCCTGCAGGTAAAGTGTAATTATAATTATATCACACTTGTGTCAAAGGGCTCATTCACAACCAGTGGAGTAACTACAGGGTCGGACTGGGCCAGCAGGACCTCGGAAAAAAACCCGGTGGGCCCCCGGCTCCAGTGGGCCCCACCGGCCCAGATCCGCACCCTGGTTTTCTTCCTCACGGCACAAAAAAGCAATATGCGCGCTGACGCTCGCTGGCACACATGCGTCGGGTAGGTTGACAGACGGGAGTTGCCGAGGCAGCATCCCCCAGGGTCCGGAGTGGGGCCCTGAGGCAGAAGCCCCGATGGGCCCCGACAGGTCCGGACTGAGAATTAAAATAGGCCCTGGCATTTCAGGTACATAGAGGCCCAAACAGCCCCCACCAGCCCACTAAATACTGACTTTCTATGGGACCTTATAGCAGCCCCTCTGGCACTTGCCAGAACCCACAGATTTCCAGTCCAGGCCTGGGCCCCCCAGGGTAATTAGATGTTACTCAGCCCCACAGCAAATTAACTTTATGGCCCCCAACATATCCAGAGATTGTCCTGTTTTGCCAATATATGTTAAAATTCCTTATTATTTGGGCTGCAGGGGGCCCCTGTTTACAATTTGAAGAAGACATTTGCCTAAAGAATTATGTACGGATGCCAGAAACTGCACCATCCCATGGGTTTTTGATGAATTAGACCTCATCTGTATAAGACGCAATTCTTCATTATGACTATTTACACTTGAACTGTGGAGATAGTCAGCCTATGGGGCAAATTGACTAACCTTCGAAAATTTGCCAGCGATGGCTTCGCTCACATAGATACACTTCACCAGGCATAGATTCGCCAGGACAACGCTAATTCACTAAAATCCGAAGTTGTGTCCAGGGAGCCGAATGCTGGCGAAGTTGCGCTAGTGTTAATGCGGCAAGCAAAGAGAAGTTGCGATAGTGTTGGCTAATTTGCATACGGCCGGAAGTTAAAATTGAATGGACTTATATGTTGCAGCAAATACATTACATTACACAAGTCCAGGGAAAACTTAATAAAATAAAGTTGTTATATTGCCCTACACATGAGTCCAGTGTATAGTTTATGTGCCACATGTTAGGAAATGTAGGGGGGAAGCCAAGTAACCCAGAAAAAATTTACGATCTTTTGCAGCCAATCACCCTGAAAAATTAAAAGTCGCCAGCATTTTTTGGGATGTAGAAAAATTTTCAACTATTTTTCTGAGGAAGTCCTATCTACTCTATTGCACTTTGCCTGGTCTGAGGTGGCCAAGGTAAGTCTGGCGCAAGAGGTAACATTCGGTAAAATCCGCATCTTAGTGATTTTGCGTAGTTACGTCCCTTCGCCAGGGCGCAACTTCGCCAGGCGCAAGGGAGCGAATTACCACTAGAGTCTATCTCCTTCGCTAGCAAAGTTCCACCAGTCAGTAAATTGGCGAATCACCAAAATGATGTCACGCAGACGAATTCTCACTTCACCCTTTAGTAAATCTGCCCCTATATCTGAAAAGCACATTTGCAGCACTGTGGCTGATTTGGCTTTTATGGGAAAGATAAAAAAGGCTGCAGCAAAGCAAAGAAGACCAATGGCCTGGCGGTTGGATAATGCTTGGAGAAAAAGCTGCCAATTGATACTTTCGTCAGGTACCTGCTGTGTCGGAGTGTATCGGACAGTGTGTGAATAATCGTAGTTGTCTATGATCTCGAAGTCTTTCACTGCATCCCCTGCGGCTGCTCCAGTAAAGGACACATCGACCGGGGCCTTCCCTGCACCCTTGGTGTAAACTGTAAAATGCGAGGGTTTCCCGTTTTCAACACCTGAAATAAAACAAAGCACACGCATTGCATTATACAGGTCTCCAAGTGCCGGGGTGTTAAAACAATAAGGGGGATTTAATAAATACAACTTTAAATGAAATAAATATGGAATATGTAACCTTTCTGCTTCTATCACTTAAAAATGTATTAAGAGCAAATTATTCATGGTTTACCTTTACTCCCCACCCCTAGAATTAACATTGCAAACACAGAGAGTGATTACGGTTGCCACCTGGCCGGTATTTTACCGGCCTAGCCGGTAAAAACTACTGTTGATTACAATATTATTAATAGGGGAAAAAGATAAATATATAGGAAGGCCGGTATTTTTTTCTTGAAAAGGTGGAACCCTAAGAGTGATACAAGTACTAAAACTCCCTTCACTTTACAGATTTACATATTATAAAGTTCATTATATACAGGGTTTAAAACTTGGGAGGAAGAATCTTCTCCTGACACAAAGAAGTGCCAAGGTACTTCTTCATTCCCACTAGTATCACAAGGGGTTAAAACTGAATTTTTAAATTAAACCAATAGGCAGCATTTATATCACGGCACTGATCTTAAATAGGATATTGTCTGTTTATTGGTCAGATTGATCTACAAAAGCCTGAAGTAACTGCTGTTTTTATACAGGTAAGGGATCTGTAATCCAGAATGCTCGGGACCAAGGGCTTTCTGGGTAATGGATCTGGATCGTCAGACCTTAAGTCTACGATAAAATAGGGATGCACCGAATCCAGGATTCTGTTCGGGATTCGGCCAGGATTTGGCCTTTTTCAGCAGGGTTCGGATTTGGACGAATCCTTCTGCCCGGCCGAACAGAATCCTAGTTTGCATATGCAAATTAGGGGCAGGAAGGGAAAATCGCATCACAAAACAAAGAAGAAAAAAATGTTTTCCCCTTCGCACCCCTAGTTTGCATATGCAAATTAGGATTCCGTTTGGTATTTGGCCAATCTAAAATAATGGATTCAGTGCATCCCTCCTAGAAAATCATATAAACATGAAATTAACCCAATAGGCTGGTTTTGCATCCAATAAGGATTAATTATATCTTAGTTGGGATCAAATACAAGCTACTGTTTTAGTATCACACAGAAAAAGAAATCATTTTTAAAAAATTGGATTATTTGGAAAAAATGGAGTCTATGGGAGATGGCCTTTTTGTAATTCAGAGCTTTCTGGATAATGGGTTTCCGGACAACTGTACAAAGAAAGGAACAACATTTATAGCGGCTGTGGATCTGCAAATGGCAAACCTACCGGATTTACTCAGTCCTGGGCCCTCGGCTCTCACTTTGCTGGCGTCGTGTGAGGGATCGACTTTGATTCTAAAAGAACTTTCAGGAATTTCCTTAAAAAAAAACAAAAAAAAAAAACAAATGAAACCCAGCCCCATACACACACCCCTCCATACTCCATATAAATGATATATACCCATATCTATACTAACTATAGAGTTTAGTATCACAATAGTCTTTGTATTATGTCTGTCCAAGAAATCATCCAAGTCCCTCTTATAGTCATTAACTGAATCATCACCCGGCAGTGCATTCCCCAACCTCACTGTCCTCACTGTGATGAACCCCCTACTCTGTTCCTTTAAATGAAACTTCTTTTCCTCTAGTCTGAAGGGGAGGCCTCTGGTACGTGATTCTCTTTATGGGTAAAAAGGTCCCCTGCTATTTGTCTATAATGTCCTCTAATGTACTTGTAAAGTCTAATCATGTCCCCTCACAAGCGCCTTTTTTCCCCCAGAGAAAACAACCCCAACCTTGTCAGTCTCCCCTCATAATTTAACTCTTCCCTCCCTCTAACCAGTTTAGTTGCACTTAGTCTCTGCACTCTCTCCAGCTCATTTATATCCCTCTTAAGGACTGGAGTCCAAAACTGCCCCCATACTCCAGATGAGGCCTCACCAGGGACCTATAAAGAGACATAATTATGTTTCATCCCTTGAGTTAATGCCAAGATCCTTCTCAGTTACGGAAACTCCCGACACACTGCCATTTAGGGGGCAGATGTATCAAGGGCCGAAATTCGAAGTACAAAAAACTTCTAGATTCGACCATCGAATAAAAAAATCAAATTCGAAGTTTTTTCAACAAATTTGGCAATCCTGTGGTAGAATAAAAATCATTCGATCGAACGATTTTTAGCGATCGATCGAAGGGTTTCTATTCGACCAAAAAAATTAGAAAAGTACTCTGGAAGGTCCCCATAGGCTAACATTGCATTTCGGTAGCTTTAATTTGGCGAAGTATGAAGTCGAAGTTTTTTAAAGAGACAGTACTTCGATTATCGAATGGTCGAATAGTCGAACGATTTTTACTTCGAATCAAAGTCGAATGGTCGAATATAGCCTATTCGATGGTCGAAGAACCCAAAAATTTACTTTGAACTTTTTGAAATTCGAACCATTCACTCGAGCTTAGTAAATCTGCCCCCTAGTGTATAACTTGCATTTATATTACTTCTGCCAAAGTGTATAACCTGCATTTATCAACATTGAACCTCATTTTCCAGTTTGCTGCCCAGTTTCCCAACTTAGACAAATCACTGTGCAAAGTGTCAGCATCCTGCATGGAACCTATAGTTCTGCACAATTTAGTCTCATCAGGAATCTTCCTACTTACTTCTCCTGCAAAGAGCACTTTAATGGTGTAACGTCCTGCAGCGGGCGGCATATATTTCACAGTGAATGTGTCATTAGCGTTGGGAATAATATCAAAGTCGATATCTTCCTCCTCCTCGCTGATCACACGGGCATCACATTTAATTCCGACGCTCACGTCACCTAAGAAACATATAATGGATACTTTAATACAAATGTATAAACAAACAGAAAGCTGGAGTTGTGCTACTTGTAGCTGCCTAATGTCGTCCATGTGGTTCTATTCTGATAGTCCACTCGCTTCATTCCCATTAAAATAACACGAAGAAGGAACACACGTTCATCTATGGAATCTAAACATTCCTATTCTCTTGGTAAATATTAACCTAGTGACGAGCCCTAAGCTTAGCTTCTCAACAGCCAATCAGAGCCCACTGAGCATGTGAGTGTCACAGACACTTTCCAAGATGGTGACCCCCTGTGACAAGTTTGAAGTCCTGGATCATTGCTGCTATTGACAAGCTCAAACTTTAGCCTCGTGCAATAAGTTCACTATATAAAATATAGCATTTTAGCCATTTAATTGTTAGGTTTTAGTTCTCCTTTAATCTGTCCGCCAACCTCCCAGTGCAGAAAATGCCTCCCGTCGACTGTGCAAAGCCATTTCCGTCTCCAAAGGCAGAAACTGATTTTTTGAAATCAGTTGAAAGTAAACGTGTAACTGTAACTATTCAATGAAGTGCCATAAAACAGGAGCAGTGCGAGAATCTTACCTTCTCCTGCCTCGGTGCAGTCGACTGTAAAGTGAGTTGGCTCATTTGCTTTCAATCCAGTTTTCTCCACACCGGGGCCAAAAACCTTCACCAAATGTGGGTGACTGCCTTGTCCAATATTGATCTACAGTAGAACATGAAGGAAAGCGAATTATAATAATGAGCAATAAAACCCATGCACGGCCAATCAAGCAGCAAAATGTATTTCTTCAGCCAATGGGAAACCTTCCAGGACAACAAGGGTGTTTATTGGTTAAAAAGACGCATAATGTATAATCTGACAGTGTCAATTCATTCGGAGCTGTTTTTGGAAGGTGCAAGTGCCAATGTCAATTATACACAGCACACAAACACTTCCTCTTAGACACAAGTGTAACCAATAATATATTTTCAGAAATAAATTACAGCATATAAAGGACACTATTATGTAAAAATACTGTTGTAACAGTAAAACGTGACAAGGAAAATCAATCCATGGATTTACGGATCTATTATGTGGAATGCTTGGGACCTGCTCTTTTCTGGAGAATGAGCCTCCATGTGCATTTCTCAGCAGAGGTGCAAAACTGTCATTTACATTCATGGAATCGGTTTCACTCTGCTGTCAGGTGCATCTCAGTGTTGTTCCAAAATCTGTCACCAGCTGTATGTTATAGAATAACCAATTTTAATCAACTTTTCAATTGGTCTTCATTATATAGTTTTTTAATTATTTGCCTTTTTGTTCTGTATTATAAGGGGTACATTATCCCTTATAATACATGAGTGATACTCACAGTTCCCTGTATAACTCAGCCTGCAGCCTTGTGTCTTTATATGGTCACAGAACAACCCCTCAGTGACTTCTAATATCCTTATCATTTACAGTAGGGGGTACATTATCCCTTATAATACATGAGTGATACTCAGAGTTCCCTGTATAACTCAGCCTGCAGCCTTGTGTCTTTATATGGTCATAGAACAACCCCTCAGTGACTTCTAATATCCTTATCATTTACAGTAGGGGGTACATTATCCCTTATAATACATGAGTGATACTCACAGTTCCCTGTATAACTCAGCCTGCAGCCTTGTGTCTTTATATGGTCATAGAACAACCCCTCAGTGACTTCTAATATCCTTATCATTTACAGTAGGGGGTACATTATCCCTTATAATACATGAGTGATACTCAGAGTTCCCTGTATAACTCAGCCTGCAGCCTTGTGTCTTTATATGGTCACAGAACAACCCCTCAGTGACTTCTAATATCCTTATCATTTACATTAGGGGGTACATTATCCCTTATAATACATGAGTGATACTCAGAGTTCCCTGTATAACTCAGCCTGCAGCCTTGTGCCTTTATATGGTCACAGAACAACCCCTCAGTGACTTCTAATATCCTTATCATTTACAGTAGGGGGTACATTATCCCTTCTAATACATGAGTGATACTCAGAGTTCCCTGTATAACTCAGCCTGCAGCCTTGTGTCTTTATATGGTCACAGAACAACCCCTCAGTGACTTCTAATATCCTTATCATTTACAGTAGGGGGTACATTATCCCTTATAATACACGAGTGATACTCAGAGTTCCCTGTATAACTCATCCTGCAGCCTTGTGTCTTTATATGGTCACAGAACAACCCCTCAGTGACTTCTAATATCCTTATCATTTACAGTAGGGGGTACATTATCCCTTATAATACATGAGTGATACTCAGAGTTCCCTGTATAACTCAGCCTGTAGCCTTGTGCCTTTATATGGTCACAGAACAACCCCTCAGTGACTTCTAATATCCTTATCATTTACAATAGGGGGTACATTATCCCTTATAATACATGAGTGGAATGGTAACAGTAACTCAACCCAAGGCACAAATCTGCCCGTGCACATAGGGCTTTGGGGTGTGTTCTGATGAAATCATCTTTACATATAAAACTTTTATATTTTGCCCCAAGGGTTTTATCATGTAAAAGTTAAACCCAAGTCTAGGCAAATTGTGACCAAGGGGTTAAACACAAGCAGCCAATTAATACCTACCCTAAATGGACTGTTAGGTACACTGACCCCGCCCCATGTGACAGCCACTGTGTGTTTAATTGGCTTGGCCGGAGTGTAGGAGCAGGTGTAAGTCCCATCTGGTTTCTCTTTGGTCTTGATCTCCACCGGATTCCCTTCCACATCCTGAAAGTGCAAAAAGAATTCCTGAGAAACAGACAATTTACCCTTTGATTCATAGCCCCAGTGATGTATATACAGTGACAGCTAAAAATACGCAGGAAATATCTAATAACTGTTAATAAAGTACAGGTATGGGACTTTTTATTTAGAATGCTTAGTACATGAGGCTTTCCGGATAACTGATCTTTCCATAATTGGAATCTCAATACTTAAAGGGACAGTATAGAGGCCAAGCATGGATTCAGCTCTGTGTTTGGTTTCCTCTTGAGAAAAACAATAACACCCTCAGTTTCATATTCACTTTACCTGGGAATAGATCTTTAATGCTGCTTTTCCTGCATCTGTTGGATCTATGAAGAATTCCGCAGGGGTATTAACAATGCAGCCGGTTTTCTCCAGTCCCGGCCCATAAGCTTTCACCTGAAATAGAACAACAATATTTATATAATACACATGAATATCTTGAATATCTGTAACTTATTTCCTTATAAACTATAAAGACTAGTGATGTCATCGGTTATAAACGGTGACTAGTGATGTCATCAGTTATAAACGGTGAGTAGTGATGTCATTTCAGTCACATGACTCACTAAAATGTGTGTTATAATAAATAAAGTAATTCTTGTTGGGAAATATGAGTATATTCTGCCTTCGGCCTCATGCTTTTATATGGTCATGGAACTCCTCCGTGGCTTATAATTAGGGATGCAGCGAATCCAGGATTTGGTTCGGGATTTGGCCTTTTTCAGCAGGATTCGGATTCGGCCGAATCCTTTTGCCTGGCCGAACCGAATACTAATTTGAATATGCAAATTAGGGATGGGGATGGAAATCGCATGACTTTTGTCACAAAACAAGGAAGTAAAAAATGTTTTTCCCCTTCCCATCCCGATTCAGAATCGGTTCGGTATTCTGTCGAATCTTTCGCGAAGGATTCAGGGGTTCGGTCAAATCCAAAATATTGGATTCGGTGCATCCCTAATTATAATATAGTGAATAAAATTGTAAGTTACCGAGGAGTTTCATGGAACTCCGAGGTAACTTCTAATATCCTCATTTTTTGCAACTGGGGGTACTTTATTTATTATAATACACAAATATCAGTGCGTCATGTGACAGAAATGACATCAGAACTCACCGTTTATAAGTGATGACATCAGAACTCACCGTTTATAAGTGATGATACAATAGGAGGTACTTTAGTCACTATATATATATATATATATATATATTTTTATATATATATATATATATATATATATATATATATATATATATATATATATATATAATGATGTTTCCTGAATCCTGACAAATGTACAGAGGGTTTCTGATCCGCACTCCAGTGCTTTGCGCTTTGCATCAGGGCTACACAATAAAGCTTTCTATTTATGGTGCTACGTCCATGAGCAATAGGGTCATTTTTTATCAAGTTAGGAATTCGGCTAGCTGGGGCTGCTGGGAGTTGTAGTTCAGCATGCCCTGAGTTTGTTAGCATGCAGTCAGAGATCTAAGCAGATGTGGGCCCTACTCTACTGCTGGAATAGATCCTGAGCATCCACTGACACAGAACAGCAATTTCATTCACTTGCCACTTCATACAAGCTGGATTGTTGTATTTTATTGCCCTGAGAAGTCCATAAATCATAAGCGAGAGCTTTAAAAAAAACGTTCCAGTTCCAATTTCTCTGGCTCCTTTCCCTTCCCACTCAGCAATGTCAGATATAGAACCATGATACACTCCGCAATGCAAGATACACAATAACTACACACTAAGCAATGTGAGGCACACAACAATGATACATTTAGCCATGAGATACACAGCAACAACAATTACACACTCAGATACACAAAAATATATACTCAGCAAAGTAGAGGGCGCATCACCAAAGGGCACATAGGAAAAGTAATATCTAACATGAAGTGTTAAATGGGGGTCACTGACCCCAGCAACTAAAAAAATATTGCTCTGTGAGCTTACAATTTCAATATTATTGTTACTTTTTATAACTAGATTTCCCATTGAAGCTCCCACCTATTCATATTCCAGACTAGAGCCTAGTCAACAGATAACTGCTGATATTGCAAACTGGAGAGCTGATGAACAAAAAGCTAAATAACCAAAAAACCACAGATAATGAAGACCAATTGCAAAACGGTCTCAGAATATCATTGTCATCAAACTAAAATACAATTGTGACAAATACTATAAGGTACTCAGGGCCGGATTTACATACTGGCACCCTAAGGCTCGCTGTCGTTCGTCGCTCCTGTCTCCTCCCTTTTATTTGCTCAAATTTTCATCATTGGGGCCAGAGCAATGGGGATTGGCCCATGGGAGATTTAAAAAAAACTATTGTATCTCCTGCTCATCCTCAGTGTTTCTGAACCAATGTGGGTGTGGTTGGGCAGCATGTCACCCCCAAAATCCTGCCGCCCTAGGCCCGGGCCTTGGTGGCCTCTCCACAAATCCGGGCCTGAAGGTACTCGGGAGCATGTAGTATACATGACTTGTGTGTGTAAAAAACAGGCAGAACATTCCAAAAATCAACTGGGGATTATTTATAAACACTGGGCATATTTGCCCCTGGGCAGTAACACATGGCAACCAATCAGATGATTACTTTCAGTGTTCAACCTGCAGCTGGCTGAAAAAAAGCTAATCACTGATTGGTTGCTATTGGTTACTGCCCAGGGGCAAATTTGCCCAATGTTTATAAATATGCAGTCAGACAGGCCTACGCCATATTAGCAGAGCGCTTGCCTTATCTGGATATACGTCTGCAGCCGCTGGTTGGATGAGAGCCATGTAAGGACTGTGTTTAATATCCTCATCGTCACACATTATGTGAATGGCGTATTCCCCGGGCTCCTTTGGCCAATATCGGACGTCACATGACCCATCATCTTGGTCTTCACATTCGATTTTGGCTTGAGAGGGACCTTCTATGGCAAAACCTGCATTGAGAGATAATAAACCTTCATTAGAATGAAAATAACAGACCAATGTAAGCGGCAACAGCCTCCTGCACAATATTGGTGCTAATATAGGTGCTAATATACTGTAGGTGCTAATATAGGTCGCTAATATAGGTGCTAATATACTGTAGGTGCTTATATAGGCGCTATTTTGGTGCTAATATAGGTGCTAATATACTGTAGGTGCTTATATAGGTGCTAATTTAGGTGCTAATAAAGGCGCTAATACGGTATAGGTGCTACTTGTTTCAAGTGAAAGCGCATTCCCAAGCCTCTACTCAGGTTATAAGAACAATGCTACTATGTAACAAGCTTTATATGATCAGACAGTAGATCAGATTCTGAATATCATCTGTATCCCCCAGTAAACACAGTACATGAGATGGGGGGCACTGGTGGGCCTGGCGGCTTTTAATAAAGGTTGTTTTGGCCGGGCTCCCCTTGAGTCGCAACGTAGGAGCCAAACTGCCAAAGTAGGAGCCAAAGTCACCAAATTAAGAGCCGAACTGCTGAAGCCGGAGTCATGAAAGGGAGCAGAAGAAGGTAAGAACATTTTAAAGATAAGTTCCAACGAACACCAATAGGTTTTTTTTTAACCCCTGTCCCCTGTCCAGTGGCACCAAGTAAATATATTAGTACAGGAGATGGCATTCTAAATATAATTTCTATCCCCAGCAAACAGAGTAGAGGAGATGGTAATCTGGAAGAAATCTTTTAACTCCTGTTAAGTATAATATATATATATATATATATATATATATATATATATATATATATATATATATATATATATATATATATATATATATATTTATTAAAGGAGATGATAATCTGAATGAAATTTGTAATCCCAACTAAGAACACAGTACAGGAGACGGTATTCTAACAGTATCCCCAGTAAGTATATAGTACAGGTGATGATATTCTGAATATCCTCTGTAAACCATAAAGTACAAGAGACGCCATTTTTTGGCATACTATTTATAAAGGTGCTCGGAGGTACAGAGTGGCAGCACCCTTACCATTACATGTAATCTAATAGGCAGAAGACTGCACAGAAGATGAGCAGAAGAATTCTCCAGCCAACATTTAATACAAGTGACAGTTGTGATTATAGCTGCCCTAAATTCACAGGTGCACTGAATCAAGTGGCAGGTTCAAGATTGCGGAATCTTCTTTTTAGATTGGATGGAGATGGAGTTTTTTTCTCACCTTTTCATGTTTTATTGGTTTTATTTGTGGTTTTTGAGTTATTTAACTTTTTATTCAGCAACTTTCCGGTTTGCAATTTCAGCCATCTGGTTTCTAGGGTCCCAATTCCCCTAGCAACCATGCACTGATTTGAACAAGAGACTGGAATATGAATAGGAGAGGCCTGAATAGAATGATGGGTAATAAAAAGTAGCAATGGCCATAAATGTGTAGCCTTACAGAGCATTTGTTTTTTTAGACGGGGTCAGTGACCCCCTTTTGAAAGCTGGAAAGAGTCAGAAGAAAATAAATGATGAAGACCAATTGAAAAGTTGTTTAGATTTGGAGATTCTGTAACTTAAAGGTGAACCACCCCTTGTTCAGTTAAAAAGTCTGCCTGGAGTCTATATATAGAGACAGGAGGAACCACATCATGAAGTCACCCTGCCGTACACTAATGAGAAGAAAAAAAAAAAATTCTGAACATATGAATTTCTACAGAGATTTCAATGGGCCATTGTGAACCAGAGCGAGGGGGGGGAGAAGTTTCCGATGAAACAAACCGCTTCCAAAATCAATCCTGACACAGTCGCTTTAAATGAATTAGGAATGATGGATTGTTTAGTTCTTTCATCTAGAACCTGGGACGCGGCTACTGAGATAGAACCGAACTCCACTGTGCCGGCTCCACATCAACCGCCAAAACTGCTTAAAGTCACAATACTGTCACCATTTATTTATTTCTTTTTCTTTACTCTGCTCTTGGAGTATTTGGTTCTAGTAAAAGGCAGAGCTCGTTTCATTCCTTACGGCCGGCAATAAAAACACAATAGCACTTCTGTCTGGTGCAGGCGCAGGCCCCTTCCTTTCTGTAAATAAACACGTTTATTGGCCTAAATCTTGCCTTTGTCCATTACTATACAAACATGTTGTTGATCTGCTGAATGTAAAGGCTACCAGCAAGGACTAGATGTCAACAAATTATCTCCACTCAGTAGGCGCCTAAAATGATTTAGAGATTTGAAAGATATCCATTTAAAGCATCCAGGAAAGTTACAAGAAGTAAAGGGTAAAAGAAGCACTTTAGTTGGGCTGCAGAGTAGAGCAGTGACTGTGGATTGCACATTTGGGAGACCGTAATTCTAAAACTATAAAGGCCCATTTACAAGGTCCGTGTTTGGGAGGTGAAGTTACAGTTTTGCACCCTATCATGCAGTTTGCACCCTGGGTGAAGGATTAGCCCTCTAGAATGGAGTTGCTCGATCCTGCCCTGCAGAAGCTAAAAGAGGGCACAGCAGGAATCATTATCAGATTTCGTTTTCCGAAGTCGCCTCACGAGGAAACTTCGGGCGACTTCGAAAGAGGAAGAGCTCAGAATGTAAAGGCAGGGGAAGGCAGTAGGGGAGATTACCGAAGAAGAGGAGTCGCACCGAAGAAGAGGAGATTTGTCGTCGGGCGACTAATCTCCCCGAATCTGACCGTGTCTCTGCCCTAAGGTGGGCAATACTGGGCTGATTCTGATTGTTTGGCCCAACTAGGTAAAAAAAAAACAAAAAAAACTTTGATACAGAGATTTTGAAGCCTGTCCAATCAATACCTGGCTGATACACAAATGAGATGCTGACATGGACTGAAGAAACCAACTCAAGTTGGAAACAGTATGGTAAGACAGTGACAGCAGTTTGGGATGGGGAATAGTCCAAAGATGGGAAATAGTCTTAATTTCTACAAACACTAAAGACCTGCACAGGTCTTGCAAGTCTGACACCTGCCCAAACTGAATGGAGAGACCTGAATTTTGCCCCAAAGACTTAAGGTGGCCATACACGGGCCGATAAAAGCCGCTGACAGACTGTGTCGGCAGCTTATTGGCCCGTGTATGGGGGCCCCCGACGGGCTTCCCCGATCGAGATCTGGCCGAAAGTCGGCCAGATCTCGATCGGATGGGTTTAAAAATCCCGTCGGATCGCGGCCGCATCTGTTCGTTGATGCGGTCCCGTGATCCGACCGCCCGTTTGCCGAATGCTAGGATCCGATCGTTGGGCCCTAGGGCCCACTATCGGATCTGCCCGATATTGCCCACCTCAAGGTGGGCATGTCGGAGGGAGATACGCTCGTTTGGCGACATCGCCAAACGAGCGGATCTATCCATGTATGGCCACCTTTACTACTCAACCTGCATGCAATCTGCCCCGTTATCCAACATGCACCATGAAATCCAGACCTCACTTCGGGGAGGCAGATCAATCACTTATCTCTTTTTTATTTTACAGGGGCTGCACCCCACCCCATGCAAGGTGTATGCAGACTGCTCAGCCAATTGTAAAGTCAGGGCTCAAAACCTGCCCACTTTGCTTGTAGCCTGTAGGTAGGCTTGCTGCCACCTGCCCGGGAAAAATGATGGTTGATCCCAATGTTATTAATAGGGAATAAAGATAAATATATAGGAAGGTCAGTGATCCCAATGTTATTAATAGGGAAAAAGATAAATATATAGGAAGGCTGGTATTTTTTCCAGAAAAGGTCCCAGCTTGTTGCAGACTCTGCCCAAACTAAAGGTGTGAGAAGAAAACCTCTGGAGAGATCAAGGTGTGTGTCTGTGTACTCAGTTGTGCGCGTGGGCTGCTGTAAATTCCTCATCACTTGCACAGAAAATAGAAATTTAGACTAACAATTCCAATACAATGGCATAGAAAACAGACGCACAAAATTCTAAGATGAAAAACAAACAAGCTTGTCGGAGAGAGAGAAGAGTGCACCGTGTTTTCGATGTCATTTCACCAATAACCGGATTTCCTTGCAACGGCCTAACAAAAACATTTATTCTCAGATCTCTTGTCAGGCTGAAGAAGAGAAGAGTCCCTTTCATTAGCTGAATTCCCCAGCACAATGGGCCATTGAGGGCTCAGTTATTTCAATCATTTTCCGCAATTTAGCCAAGCTCCCCCCTCCCAATCTTGTACGATACAAGCACAACAGGCCGACAACCCTCATGCGCCACATTCTGCCCCACCCCAGGGCATTTCTGGAACAAGTCTGTCTGCTGCACCTGGCCCTGTTCAAAATTTTTAAAAATTTGCTTTTTCTGTGTAACAATAAAACAGTAACTTGTACTTGATCCCAACTAACATATAATTAATCCTTATTGGAAGCAAAACCAGCCTTTTGGATTTATTTAATGTTTACACGATTTTCTAGTAGATTTAAGGTGTGAAGATCCAAATTACGGAAAGATCCGTTATCCAGAAAACCCCAGGTCCTGAGCATTCTGGATAACAGGTCCAATACCTGTACTTACCTAAGGAGCCAGCCTCTGTGCCAACAGACTCCACCACAAAATCTGCTGCCTTTCCAGCCATTCCACTGTACAGTCCCGGGCCCCAAGCTCGTACCTTCTGGGCGTCAGCTTCTGGGGACACCTGGACCTCAAATGGACTGAAAGAAATAAAAGTCATGATTACCATGCATGCAATATGGTATATACCACCCAAATCATATCTGTTAAACACACATTTTTTAGACTTGAATAATATCTACATTAAGCACTGCGTATCTTGACAGCGCTATATAAATAAATGATGATGATCTACATTAAGGGGCAGAATTATTAAGGGTCGAATTGAAAATTCAAATTTTAAAAAAAAAAATTTATGGTCAAAACCGTCAAATTCGACTAGGGAATTATCCAAACTTGATTCAAGTTTTTTCAAAAATTCGAATACGATTTTGAGATTAAGGGGCCGATTCACTAACTTCGAGTGAAGTATTCGAAGTAAAAAAACGTTGAATTTTTGTGCTCCTCGACTATCGAATTGGCGTAAATTCGCCTGAGTAGAATGATTCGAATAGATCGAGCGCAAAAACGCTGCGACTATTCGCCATTCGATAGTCGAAGTACTGGATCGAGTGCAAAAACGCTACAACTATTCGCCCATTCGATAGTCGAAGTACTGTCTCTTTTAAAAATACTTCGACTGCCAACTTCGCCACCTAAAACCTACCGAATTGCTTTAAAAGCCTATGGGAAAGTCCCATAGGCTTGTTTTCCAAGTTTTTGATCGAATGAAAATCCTTCGAGCGAATATTCGATCGAGCGCCTATTCGCCTGGCGAATATTCGCCAATTCGACTATTCGCCAGCACGTAAATTCACCCGAATTGCCTATTCGATTCTATTCGAAATTCGACCCTTGATGAATCTGCCCCTTAGCATACTCTGGCTCTTTAAGAATAGAAATCAGATTATTCGCCGCCTAAAACCTGCCGAATTACTGTATAAGTCAATGGGAGAAGTGCAGTGACCAATTTGGAGTTGTTTGTAGCCTTTCTGACATTTAAGTTTTTCAAGATTAGATATCCTATAAAAATACAACGTTCCAATCACAAATTTGCCCTTAGAAGGGCCTTACGCACCTCTTAGGGATATGATGTCCGCCCCACAAGATTGCAACCGCATACTTGCCGGGAGTTATGGGATAATACTCAAAGGAATGGAGTCCATCGAGAGTCCAAAGGAGAACTAAACCTTAAACATTAATATGGGTAAAAATGCCCTATTTTATATAGTGAACTTATTGCACGAGGCTAAAGTTTGAGCTTGTCAATAGCAGCAATGATCCAGGACTTCAAACTTGTCACAGGGGGTCACCATCTTGGAAAATGTCTGTGACACTCACATGCTCAGTGGGCTCTGATTGGCTGTTGAGAAGCTAAGCTTAGGGCTCGTCACTAATTATCCAGCACAAAATGAGCTTCCCTCGCTGTAATATAAGCTGATGCTACAGGTTTGCTGATTATTCAATTCTGATGCTAATTGCACTGGTTTCTGTGCTGCCATGTAGTAATTATGTGTATTAATTACTAATCAGCCTTATATTGTGACATTTCTATTCTATGTGTACTGTATATTGTGAGTGGGTCCCTAAGCTCAGTAAGTGACAGCAGCACAGAGCATGTGCAGTGAATCAGCAGAAAAGAAGATGGGGAGCTACTGGGGCATCTTTGGAGACACAGATCTTTACTGCTAAAGGGCTGTGGTTGCCTTGGGCTGGTACAGAAGCACAAAACATCATGTACAACATTTCTAGCTACTTCTTTAGTTAAGCTTTAGTTCTCCTTTAATTTAAGGAAAGGAGTAATTCCCCATTTCTTGGGTTACAGTATGACCACTAGCTATCCCAGGTCTGGCTGCAAGGTGGTGCTGTGCTATCATATAAAATGCCTGAGCCATGTGGGTTCAAGGGGGATTACACTGAACCCACATGGCTTTGGCCAGGGCTATTTGCCCGAAGTCTCCTAAGTGGATTTGAACCTTCTGTGGAGCCATCATTAGTCAGGACTAGTATGGGTAGCTGGATCCTGTAAAAGTCCCTATAAAATAGATTAGGGCTACCTATATTGAGCAGCTTTTGGCTCCACAGAGGAGTGATAGAAGAGATTAGATCCTAAGGGCATTGTTGCCCATACAAATCGCCTGAATACCATCACAACAAAGATCACTGGGTTAAAACATGTCAATCAGGTAATGGTACAAGGTTATCTAGAACTTTACATCCCCTTTAAAGCCCTGCACTGCTAGGCCATGACCCCTTTGTGTTACAATTATAACACAACAGAAGGGTTAGGGTCCTAAGAATGACATTTTATTTAATCAAGCAAAAAGCTGTTACTGTGTGTTTAAAAGTTAAACAAGGACCGTCCTCAAAAATGTGTGCAAATACACAACTTTCAGTTACTATAGGTAATGTGCTACACACTCCATACTCCGTCTGCAAAACAAAAATAATGCAAATTATGCAGAAAAAACAAGCTTTGGCGGGTGCATTTAACAAAATTAAAACTGCCACCTGTCAAGGGCCACTGGGGGATTGTAACGCAGAAGCTGGGGTTCCAGGTTAGACGCCCTAAACAAGGAATTTAATATTTTTTGGCTGAAGGCAAAAACACTTTCTAAATGAAAACAAAGCTCTTGTTGCTTCGACCCTGGGATTTCGCAGCTCCTCATTTACAATAACACTTACTTGGCCCTTTGACAGAAACATGAAGGTCGCCGCTTCCTGCAGCTTTCGTGTCGACCCGAAAATCAGCAGTTTCTCGGATTCTGACGCCTTTGGGCTGCAGGCCACGTCCGTTGGCTCGGCAGGCATTGGGGTTGCAGGCTGTGGACAAGCATTGTGTCATGATATACAAAACACTGGCAACGTTCTCAAAGCAGAAATATCACGCGGTCACCGGATGAAACAACATGGCTGCTCACCCCGCATTCGCTGGCATGCACCATAGGGATCCAACAGCCACAATCAACACAACAAACATGCAAAGTGACATTATCTGTTCTTTCCCATTGACTTGATGTTGAGAGGAGAGGAAAGGGAGTTCTTTTTGCCCCCTGTATCTATCTGTATAAATTATACCCCGAGCCCTGGCTCTGACACTTTATTTATGAGCAGGAGAAAAGGAAAGCTGAAAAAAATTATCCAAATACTTTTACCTAGGAAATGTTTTTGAGTTGGAATATTTCTTCCTGGCATTAGATAAACCCAACATGTTGTGCTATATTGTATACAAATCAAATTAAAGGGGTTGTTCACTGTTAGTATGATGTAGAGACGGATATTCTGAGATCATTTTCAATTTGTTTTCATTTTTTATTTGTGGTTTTTGAGTTATTTAGCTTTTTATTCAGCAGCTCTTGAATTTGCATCTTAAGCAGTCTGGTTGCTAGGGTCCAATTCCCCTAGCAACTATACATTGATATGAGTAAGAGACTGGAATATGAATAGGAGAGGCCTGGACAGAAAGATGAGGAATTAAAGTAATAATACATGTGTAGCCTTCGTTTTTTAGAAAGGAGTCAGCGACGCCCATTTGAAAGCTGGAAAGAGTCAGAAGAAAAAAAGCAAATAACCAAAAAACTATAAAAAAAATAAATAATAAAAACCAATTGAAAAATTGCTTAGAATTGGCTGTTCTATAACATAGTAAAAGTTACCTTAAAGGCGAACTACCCCTTTAATAAGTAACATGAGAATGAACAGACTAAATGGGGATCTGGACATGGGCCCCTTCAACAACCCCAGAAAATGAAAATGGCCTTATACCATTGACACAGAGGCACATTTATCAAAGGTCGAATTTAAAATTCATGTGAGTTTTTAGAAATTTTAAAAATTCGACCAATCGAAATTTATTAAAAAAAAAAATCACATTTCTTTAACTCGGACGAATGTAATTGACCCGAAAACTCGAATCGAATTTGATTCGAATTTTAAAACTTTTCTCCGAAAAAAAAACTAGAAGGTCAGGATGTCTGCAAACATCTCAAAATTGATCCCTTGACATCTCCCATTGACTAAAACAGCAATTCGGCAGGTTTTAGGTGATCGAATTCAAGGGCCAGAGTATGATATATCTCGAAAAATCTAATTCGATTTTTTTTTAAAAAAACCTCAAATCTAATTTGAATAACTCCCTAGTCTAATTTGACAGTTTTTGACCATAAAAAAACTTGAGAATTTGACCCTTGATAAATCTGCCCCATAATGTGAGCCTAGTCTGTAGCATCAGAGGGAATGGTATTTGAAAATTACCCTTTTTGATATTGTGTTTGGGGGAAGTTCATATTCTGGAAGACAAAGTAAAGGTATGGCATGTGTTATCCCGTTATCCAGAAAGCTCCGAATTACGGAAAGGCCGACTCCTATATACTCCATTATAATTGAATAATCCAATTTTTTTTTTAAATAATTTCCTTTTTCTGTATAATAATAAAACAGTAGCTTGTACTTGATCCCAACTACGATATAATTGATCCTTATTGGAGGCAAAACCAGCCTATTGGGTTTATTTAATATTTATATGATTTTCTAGTAGATTTAAGGTATGAAGATCCAAATTACAGAGAGATCCGTTATCCGGAAAACCTCAGGTCCCGAGCATTCTGGATAACAGGTCCCATTCCTGTACACTATAATGTGTAGGGGCTTATTAGACATCTCATTCTGATTCATAGAAAAGAGTTGTGTACTTAGAGGCTAGAAATAAATTAATTTCCACTTGTGTTGTGGATGGCTCTTTAATCAGGGTATATGCCTTAATTATTATTTATAAAAGCTCATCAGCCAAGATGTGATGCTGTTGGTGCACAAAAATCTGCCTAGAAAGTGGGATATTGGGACTTGTACCCAGCCAGCCAGGCGCCCTAGACAACCTGGCTGGCCGCAGCGCCGACTTGATGCGGACACTGGCGCGCATGCACAAATGGACGCTAGTGTGTATGCCCCAATGGACGCCAACGGATGCTGGCGTGCATGCGCCAATGGATGCGCAAGCATGGAAGATAAGTGCCTGGCGCCCCTCCAGCTTTGCACCCTAGGCATGTGCCTACTCTGCCTACCCCTAGTTCTGGCCCTGACTTGTATACAAAAGGATGCTGGGAGATACACAGCAAAATGAGGCCCCTTTAAAATTGTGGCAATGCACATCAGTGCTAGAATAGAAATAATTCCTCTTAAGAGAAGTGTACACAGCTGAGCAATGTGGGAGTTGGACCATAGCGACTTATGACAAGGGCAGATGTTTAATTTGGGCAGTTAAGGGAGCAGGAGACCACCAGACAAGATAAAGTACAGGAGGTGCTGGGGACACAGCAGGACACACGGCAGTTAAACACTTCAATATGGTTTGCTTAGTAATGTAAATAGAAGAGGACAGCAACATGTCTGCCAATCTATGCTCATTACACACAGGAGGGCCACACACAGTATATATTCCAGGAAATGCTGTCATACATTCAAGTCTGACTCTTCTTCCAGCTGTCAGCCCAAGGTGCCTGCCAGGATGCTTACCAATGGGGATAACCAGATACCTGCTTTCAGCTGACCAGCAACTGCTACATGCTGATTGGTTGCTATGGGTTACTAGACCTTACTTTGACCTAACTACAAGATATGACCTTACACAAGGAACTTAAAGTGATTCTGCCATGATTTTTATGGTGTAATTTCCACTGCAAACTTTTATTCCTTACCCAACAAGTGTATTTGTTTAGTTGTAATATTGTTGTGTAGGTGCATCTCAGGTCATTTTGCCTGGTCATGTGATTTCAGAAAGAGCCAGCACTTTAGGATGGAACTGCTTTCTGGCAGGCTGTTGTTTCTCCTACTCAATGTAACTGGATGTGTCTCAGTGGGACCTGGATTTTACTATTGAGTGCTGTTCTTAGATCTACCAGGCAGCTGTTATTTTGTGTTAGGGAACTGGTATCTGGTTACCTTCCCATTGTTCTGTTGTTAGGCTGCTGGGGGGGGGGAAGGAGGGGGTGATATCACTCCAACTTGCAGTACAGAAGTAGAGAGTGACTGAAGTTTATCAGAGCACAAGTCACATGACTGGGGGCAGCTGGGAAACAAACAATATGTCTAGCCCTATGTCAGATTTCTAAATTAAATATTTAAAAAATCTATTTGCTCTTTTGAGAAATGGATTTCAGTGCAAAATTCTGCATGAGCAGCACTATTAACTGATGTGTTTTGAAAAAAAAAACATTTTCCCATGACAGTATCCCTGTAAAGCTGATCAGCATCTGGATGGGCTGATACACCAATGGCAGTTCAGTTCCAATAATGTAAATGATTTAAAGCCTGAAACAGTAGAGTGAAAAGTGTGGTTACCCCAAAAGGTAGCCTAATGTTTCACAAAGCGTGGGTCTAGTAAGCTACAGATGGGGTGGGAGGCACAACATCAATCAGTATAAAACATGGGGTAAAGGCTTATTTGCCATCTTGCACTCAATTGGAGCACTACAGAGGGGTGTACACCCTGCACACCCTATTTAAACATCTCAACCATGGGCTTGAACCTAAAAATTCCTTAATGGGGTTTATTGTAAGTTAAGTGCAAGGAAACATCAAGAAGGAATAAATATCTGGGGGTTACTGCTAACGACCCATTTAATTAATCCAAAAAAAGAGCTAAGAATGGAAGGGGCTATTTATAGAGCAACATAACAGGCATTAGGCATGAAACATCTGGAAGTGTGAAATAGTTACTACAGTCTGGCGGCACAGATGTTATTCATAAAAATTGGCCCGACCACCAGTAACGGAGATGTGAACCAACCTACCACTGAACTGCAAGAGTTAACCACCGATAAGAGACACTGCTGGTTAGTTTCAGACACCTCACCTTTATTATGTCCATATAAAGCACCGGAGACTATGGGCTCCATTTAATTAAAACTTGACTTTTTCAGGTCTGGCTTTTTGACACCAAAAATATGAAAAAAAGTTGTGGGGGGGGAAGTGAATTTTCTGGTATTTATACTGCGCCAATTCCGAATATGAAAATACGACGACTAAAACCCCTCACAATCATGTAGACGTCAATGGCAGATGTCCCTTTACAACTGGAAGATCTTTCTTTGATTCGTGGTTTTAGAGGGTTTTGAGCAACAAGTCGAAAAATTTTGCTGTTTTCGCTAGGGATGCACAGACTCCATTATTTGGGATTAGAACGAATCCCCCTGGCCGAATACCGAACCGAATCCTAATTTGCAAATTTTTACTTCCTTGGTTTGTGACTTAAAGACAGGTGACTTCCTTTCCTGCCCCTAATTTACATATGCAAATTAGGATTCAGATTCGGTTCGGCCAGGCACAAGGATTTGGCTGAATCCTGCTGAAAAAGGTCGAATCTTGGCCGAATCCCGAACTGAATCCTGGTTTTGGTGCATTGCTAGTTTTTGCAACTTTTCCCATTTGTGCTTTTTCAGTTGAAATTTTTAATAAATTTCACGGCATTCGTGGTTTTAGAGTAAGTGAGTTTAGCTTTCAAAAACCTCTAAAATGAGACTGTCGATAAATAAGCCTCCGTGTCTCACACCATGGGCTTTACACAATTCATGGCGCCACGCAAGTTTTACAAAAGCATGGACTTGCTCTGTGAATTGGAACTTTTGATTGGCTGATGATGTCCTGACCGGGGGCATGTCTTGGATCCTGGTGAGATATAGTTTTAATTTGAAAGCAGCAAGTAAGTTGCAGGTAAAACTTAGTCCATGTGTAAAATGTATAACAAAGCCATAGAATTCTTAATAAATCAGATGAAAATTGAGCGTAGGACTGGCCAGATATGGGATGAGTATGACGTAGTTGTTCAGCTTCAATATATTGCAATATATGGACAAACAATCCCTGTTTTGTTTAAAGGGTAAGGCATTTTTCAGTAGCAGTAGCACAAAATGTCTCAATGTCTTAAATATATTGATAATGGGTTGTGTGCAGAGGACTCTTGTGTTTGTCTATATATATATATATATATATATATATATCCAAAGGAATGGTGCACTCCATAGACAAAATTAATACCTTGGTGCCAGCATGGGAAATAAGCAGTGAAAAAGGATCGCGGCACTCACAGGGTTCTGTTTTTAAGCCTTAACGTTCTTTTTCTTCGTTTTTGCTCCTGACGAAGATCCCTGTGGGGGATCAAAACGTTGAGGCTTAATAATAAACTTTTTTTGTTTTTTCACTAAAACCCTGTGAGTGCTGCAATCCTTTTTCACTGTATATATATATAGATATATATATAGATATATATCTATATCTATATATATCTATATCTATATATATCTATATATGTATATATCTATAAATGTATATATCTATATATATCTATAAATGTATATATCTATATATATCTATATATGTATATATCTATATATATATCTATATATATCTATATATATCTATCTATATATATCTATATATATATATATCTCTATCTATCTATCTATCTATCTATCTATCTATCTATCTATCTATCTATCTATCTATATATATATATATATATATACACACACACATACATACATGCAGTGAGTGTTCTCTGTGTGTCATTCATAGCCATTCAGAACTATAAAGCAAACTGGTACTGGGTGGATAAGGATGCAAGCTGTTAGATATCCCCACGTTTAACATCCCACAAATTTTAGTATAAAAAATTATAAATTGAATGGATTTTGTGGCTTTTGAATATTTTCTGGCTGTTAGGGTCACTGACCCCAGCAACCACAAACCAGATTTCCTGCACCAGACTGTCATATAATCTCTGGCTGGTTGCCAGGGAAACCCGGAGCATGTTTTTTGTTAAGTGAAAACGATCTGTCACTGGTGGAGAATGCTCTGTGTGTGCCATGAGCCTCAACCAAACCCCGTGCAACAAGCAAAGCCAATATTAAAACACAAAACAATGGTGCTGCTGTAATAAACCAATCACATCCCTGAAAATTCTCTTACCAACGTAGCTCTGAGCAGACTTTTAGAATACAACAGATGGCGCAGTCCGATATCCGATAAATGGCACCAGAGGAAGAGGAAAGGTTGGAAAGGAGGAAGCAGACGAGAGCAGAGAAGAAGGAAGTTATAGAGATTCAGAAAAGGCAGAAATTAAGCACAGCGGCTAATTCTAAATGCAAAAAGAGAAGGAAATAGAGTTGAATTTGTACAGTATTAGTAGAATGGAGAGAGAAGCAGCCCAGGTTTTGGCAGACTGTCAGAGGGGCTGCGAGTACTTCCTAGCTGAATCAATAGGTCGGACTCAACTACTTTATATAAATATTGTCCCCTTATGTTTAAAGGAGAAGGAAAGGTTAAAATTGAATAAACTTTATCAGAAAGGTCTACATACACCAGTAAACCCACAAAGTAATGCTACGCTGTCAAAAGAAACATTTCTTTCCTTCTATTGTGTACTCATGGGCGTCTGTATCAGACTTCCTGTTTTCAGCTTAAACCTTCAGGGCTAGGGCTTGAGCATGCTCAGTTTGTTCTTCCCCTCCCTGCTGTAATCTGAGCCCAGAGCTATGAGTGAGCAGGGAGAGACTAAGCCAGGAAGTGATGTCACACCAAGCTAATATGGCAGCTGCTATCCTACACCAACAGAGACAGATTCTAGAGCTGTTACTCAGGTATGGTAAAGCATTCTGCAGAATACATATAGTGTTATAGCTTGTACTATTGTGGCTAATCTATTGGCAATAACCTTCTGCGGTAGCTTTCCTTTTCCTTTAAACCCTTGCCAGTTACATTTTATTTGAAATGTTATCCACACATAAGCCTGTGATACATACCTTCGCCAATGTTGACCAGGTAAGGGCTTTTCGGCGTGGCTTCACCTCCAAAGTTAATGCTGATACTGTGAGGTCCGGCTTTCAGGGGCTTGTAGGTGCATCGGTAGACACAATTGCCTTTATCCTCAAGCGCCAGTTCTACGGTGTTGTTCCTGCCCTGGGGATCAATCACTTCAATGCCAATGTCCCCTACACCCGCTCCTGTATAGAAAGTAAAATCATTCTAAGAACTGCCCTCTATAATATATATATATATATATAATACTCATGTGAAACACAGACAAGCCAAAGACAGACTGACAGACAAATGACAGGGACTCTCCACCACTGGGCAAAGCTGCGCCAGTGTGCCTTTAAATTAACTGTAAGTATGATACAGAGAGGCATATTGTGAGACAATCTGCAAACGGTTTTTATGTGGTTATTAAGTTATTTAGCTTATTATTCAGCAGCTCTTCAGTTTGCCATTTCAGCAATCGGGTTGCTAGTGTCCAAATTCCCCTAGCAACCATACATTATAAAGAATAAGAGACTGAAACATGAATAGGAGAGGCCTGAATTGAAAGGTGAGTAATGTGTAGCCATACAAAGCATTTGGTTTTAGATGGGGTCGGCGACCCACCCCCATCTGAATCTGGAAAGAGTCAAAAGGAGGTATATCATTTAAAAACTATAAAAAAAAAAGGCCAGTAGAAAAGTTTAATAGCATAAGCCATTCTATAACAAACTAAAAGATGAACCACCCCTTTAAGCCAGACCTATTCCCCATCACATTGGAAGAAAATATCACTTTTAAGGAATTACCATAAAAACTCATTTTTATTTTAATAACACCAGGTTCTATGGCAGGGGTGGGGATACATCTAACTTGTGAGGACCCCTACAAATCTGATGGGAAATGTTGCTATGTATTACATATGTAGACTTTGAGAATTTAAAACCAAATAATTAAGGTTGAACACTCATCACTGCCTGTTTTGTCAAAGTGAAGAACAAAGAATATTTGCTATTGAAGAGACTTTCCTTCTCCCTGCACAAGGGATTAGGCCTACAGAGGAAAGGGGTGTCAGGAGGATCCCTAGATAAGTGGTTACCATGACAATGAGATGCTACTACAATCCCAGGGGCCGGCAATTTATAGCCAACAATTTCAGATCTAAACTAGAAGATGGTTAGGATTGTGATCTTGACCCCCCCCCCCCACCAACCCAAACACAGGGGTAATAATATTCTGCCCAGGGTACTACATGCTTATCATCTGTCTGTATTGGGTTCCTGTGGGGGCTCAGTTTGTCTCCCACATGCCCCATTGAACTTGAGTGGCTAGGAATTGGATTATAAGATCCACCAGACAGGAACGGACATCTCTACCCAATATATCACTATGACATTACAGATGGCCATAACGTTGCTGTGAAAATGAATCAAGACCGTTTAGAAAATTAAAGGGCACATAGACCTATTCATGTAGGGGGTCTGGTCATCTGGCAAATCTAAACTCATGGAAGCCATGGAGTTCTTACACAGAAACACCCCAAAGGTGCAGTCACAGATGGTCCTCCATCATATGAGTTCCTCTCATTCAGTGGCCACATATAGTATATAAATACGTCCAATCTAAGGGAAACAATATGGTAGCTCCCATGGCTACATAAAGGCAGATACAGTATACACAGAAGCATTGTCCTGTGCTTTTCAGTCAGGGGGAGAATAACCAGAGCTGTAGTGAAACATGTTTTTCTGCTCAGTAGCTTCTGCCAGTAAATATCTCTGCATTGCTCCCAGTGCTTGTGCCACAAACAGCAGAGGGTATTTGTCTTGGCTCAGCAGGCGACATTACTGCTTTCTTTGTGATTGAAACTCTAAAATTAGCAACGTGCAGGAAAACGGACTTGGCTTTCTATGTTTAAACGAATATTCAGATATAGGTCTATGGACTCATGGCAGTGACTGTAAAGCAGAGGTCCTCCATCTGCTGTTGAGCTAACCAGGCGGGCATCTGGGTGACTGTTCAAACCATCTGAAGAACCTTTCATATCCTTATGAGAAGTTAGAAAGGAGGCAGACAGGCTCACCAAGATATTTTTGTCCCACAGAGGGGTGGCCAAACCCCACAGTAGCTGAAGGTGGGTGTCAGTTAGGTGGTTGAGTAAATGCATAGTAATATTCAGATATAGGTCTATGGACTCATTGCAATGACTGTAAAGCAGAGGTCCTCCATCTGCTGTTGAGCTAACCAGGCAGGCATCTGGGTGACCGTTTAAACCATATGAAGAACATCTAGTTGTCATGGCATTTGTGTAAGGTTCTCCATCTCCTCCATCTGCTGTTGAGCTTACCAGGCAGGCATCTGGGTGACTGCTCAAACAATTTGAAGAACATCTAGTTATCATGCCTTTGTTTAAGGTCCTCAATCTGCTGTTGAGCTAACCAGGCGGCATCTGGGTGACTGTTCAAACCATCTGAAGAACCTCTCATATTCTTATGAGAAGTTAGAAAGGAGGCAGACGGGTTCACCAAGATATTTTTGTCCCACAAAGGGGTGGACAAACCACACAGTAGCTGAGGGTGGGTGCAATTTAGGTGGTTGAGTAAAGGCATAGTAAAGTGAAAAACAAACACAATGTGATATTCAGTTTAGCATAAATAAAAGATGGAAAAGGAAGGGTGTGGTGAACCAGTACCTGCTGTATAGATGTCAAAATATGTAGGCTTATTGGCAATGTTTCCGGTAGGCTCCAAGCCAGGCCCTTTGGAAGTGACCTTGCTGGCATCTCCCTGAGCCTTCTCAACATTGACCTCAAACGGACTCTTGGAAATATGCTGCCCGGCAAACAGAACAGTGATCTAGAATGGAAAACAGACATCTTAATTCACAACCTGATTGGAACTTGGGCAAACTTTGCACCTGTTATTATGTTATCCGTAGACAATTGTAAAAAGGATAAATTATCAGGTTGCTAGGGTCAGTCACCACAGCAAAGAGACACTAGACAGATTATCATGATTGCTGTCATTTCTTATTGTGCATCTCCCTTTTCAAGTCAACTTTAAATCTTGTCATTCTAACAATGGCCTGTTTGCTAGGGCCAGGGAAACTCAGCAACCAGTTCTCTTTATTAGTCACTTCAGCCAACCTAGAGTGACACAATTAAGTTCCCAGTGTTAGTTTAGGCTGGGGCTTCCATTCCCAGTGATAAGGTTGCTAGGATTGATTGCAGCCAGAACCCAGATATTATACATGGAATTGACACATTATTTATCCCATTCTTTGTTCTGGGTTATTATACATGGAAATAACCCTGTATTCAACCTGCGGTGTTTTCTGGGGTTTTATACGTGAAATTGACCCTGTATTGGGTCCACTTTTATTTAACTTGTTCATTAAAGACTTAGGGGAGGGTATTGTAAGTAATGTATCAGTATTTGCAGATGACACAATACTATCAGCCCAATTAATTCCATCCAGGATGTGGCACTTGCAACAGGATCTTGACTAACTGGCAATCTGGGCAGCTAAGTGGCAAATGAGATTCAATGTTGATAAATGTAAAGTCCTGCACCTGGGATGTAACAATATCCACTTATACCCTTAATGGGACTGCACTAGGCAAATCCATAATGGAGACGGAGCTTGGAGTCCTTGTAGATGATAAACTTGTCTGTAGCAAGAAATGCCAGTCAGCAGCATCAAGGGCAAATAAGGTCTTGAGTTGTATTAAATGGGGCAGAGAGTCACGGGAGGAGGGGGTCCCACTGTATAGAGCACTGGTAAGGCCCCATCTAGAATATGCCGTACAGTTTTGGTCTCCATCACTCAAACAGGACATTATTGTATTAGAGAGGGGACAGAGAAGGGCAACTAAGCTGGTAAAGGGAAAATCTTAGCTATGAGGAAAGACTGGCCAAATTGGGGATGTTCACGCTGGAGAAAAGGCGCTTAAGGGGAGATATGATAACTATGTATAAATATATAAGGGGATCATATAATAATCTCTCTAATGATTTATTTACCAGTAGGTCTTTCCAGCTGACACAAGGGCACCCATTCCGATTAGAAGAAAAGAGGTTCCTTAAATGTGGAATTGTCTCCCTGAATCAGGGGTACAGGCTGATACATTAGATAGGTACAAGGAAGGGTCGGATGCTTTATTTACCAGTAGCTCCTCCCAGCAGACAGGAGGGAGCCAATGAGATTAGAGGAGGGAAAGGGGTGTTACAGGGAGAGCTGGGAAGTGAATCAGTGGTACAGGCTGATACATTAGATAGGTATAAGAAGGGGTTGGATGGTGTTTAGCAAGTGAGGGAATACAGGGATATGGGAGATAGCTCATAGTACAAGTTGATCCAGGGACTGGTCCCATTGCATTTTGGAGTCAGGAAGGAATGTTTTCCCCCCTCTGAGGCAAATTCAAAAGGGATTTTTTCCCTTCCTCTGGAAGTTAGGCAGGTTAGAAAAAGTTAAAAAGATTGAACTTGATGGACATGTGTCTTTTTTCAACCTAACGTAATATGTTCCTATGTATTTACAGTATACATGGAATTGTCATTGTATCTATCCTGTCATGTGTTCTGGGTATTATAAATGAAACCTGGATAGTAGGAATGAACCTAAGTAGGTGCTTTTAAATTGGCCTACTCTAACAATATCATCTGTATGTTTTTATTGTGCCTGCTTTTTCCTCACATACTACAAATACATACAGGCTGTTTAATTGGCCCCTCATAAAATTGATCCTTCTATGTTTGAATAGGAAGCTTAGACTGGGCAGGGACTGTTGTGAATGTGTATAACTGATACATTTATATATATAATAGATATAAAGAAAAACAGCAATGAAGAGCCAACTCAGGGTTGGGGGGAGTCAGTGCCCAAAGCAGATACATTTACAGCTCAGACAGGAAATCTTGAGGTTGATTTATTATTAACATTTCAAGAACACCAGGAAAATTAATAGTCCCACAACTGATAAACTAATCTTTTCGTGAGTCTAAATCTGCCAACTGGTCTGTCCTTCAAAGTTTGAATGTGGAATGTTGGCAGTCGCTTGCATGAGAGAGTGAGAGAAAGAAAGAAAGAAAGAAAGAAAGAAAGAAAGAAAGAAAGAAAGAAAGAAAGAAAGAAAGAAAGAAAGAAAGAAAGAAAGAAAGAAAGAAAGAAAGAAAGAAAGAAAGAAAGAAAGAAAGAAAGAAAGAAAGAAAGAAAGAAAGAAAGAAAGAAAGAAAGAAAGAAAGAAAGAAAGAGGTGCATAGATATATATAGATAGATAGAGAGATATATATATATATATATATATATATATATATATATATAGATATAGATAGATATAGATATATATATATATAGATATAGATAGATATAGATATATATATATAGATATATACAGATATATATATATATATATACACACACAGGTTTGGGACCTGTTATCCGTAATTCAGAGATTTTTGGATAACGGGTTTCTGGATAACAGATCCCATACGTGTATAAAATATATACTTGGTTTGTGGCACAGCTTTATTTTTTACTTTATTTTATTTTGTCTTGAACTACAAATTCAGTTATCAAAAGTTAGTTGAGCCAGGCTAAAACGCTAGATGCAAATTTAAAAAATTTAAAAAACAAAAATACATTTTCAAAAGAAGTTAACTTAAAAATGCTTAATTCATGTATATTGCTTAGTTTCTTAAATTAGCTGTCAATTGTGGGTAGAGTCCCCCTTTAAGTCATATCCCTGATTTCTCTGGTGTAAATCTGGCCATAGACACACTGATTGGATTCCTTGTGCGACAAACACCCCTTTATTTCAGTCTGGGATAGAGTCGGGGTCTGGTACCCGCGGATTACCCGCAAAAGTGGTCGGGTTTCGGGCCCCCGTTCCTTGGCCGTGCATGCAGTCTGCAGGTCCCCAGCTGGGTACCAAACAAAGGTGCGGGCTTGATCCCTCACTCCCACCCTGCCTTGTGGTTCTTCCAGCTTTTAATTTTCTTGTGAGGTTTTGGCACCGGAGTGAAGCCACATCTGGGCAAAGGTGACGTCACTTCCGGTTTCTCCCCCGGGTCGGAAGGGTAGTTGCCTATTGCGGGTCGGGTAGCAGGAACATGCAGGTTCAATTGTGGGTTTGAGTTTCAAAAAATGGACCTGCGCAGGACAATCTACCACCAAGAGTACCACATTCAGAGTCAAAAAATCAGTAGAAAGAACATATCAGACCATATTCTGCCCATTAACGGACAGACAGCAATCTTACAAACGCAGCGCTTGACAAATAGAAGTGACAGTCACCCCCTGATATGGTCAGAAAGGCAATACATGCCGAGATATTATCGGCAGCCCACTGAAATCTTTTAACCTGTCCCATCGACTAGATGAACGATTGCCATGGCACGAAAAATGTCGGGACGATCCCCGTATGATCCAAAAATTGACTGTATCTTTGTGTCTATGGCCAGCTTTAGTGTAGTTGCTTCTTGGCAGTGGCGTAACTATAGATGAAACAGACCCGCAGTCGCAGGGGTTGTGGGCGGGGAATAAGGGGGCCCGGACTGCCGCTCTCTCATCTGGGACGCACCTCGGGCGAAAGCGGGAGGATAGGGATTGGAGTGCACTGTGCCCTTCTGAAGATTTTCTTGCAGGGGGGCCCGGGGTGCTCTAGTTACGCCACTGCTTCTTGGGTCAGTTGGCTGCACCAGAGACAACGTGGTAATTCATCAAATAACTCACACAAATAAAAAACGCGTATCTATTAAATGTAACAGCCACGCCAACTTGCCGGGTCTCTGCCTTTATTATAATTCCCAACAGACAGGACCTTAAAGCTGTTTTGCCCCACTTGGGTGAAGCGTTACTCTTCTGCGCTGTGACACTAGGAACAGATTTGGAATATAAAAAATGCCCGCCTTGTATCTCAAAACAAAAACTCTGCACTTACCATTATATATTTCTATGTTTATCAAGCAGAGGTGGAAAGTGTGAGTTTAAATCTGCTCATTCCCTTAAGAAACATCTGGTTTAATTTCCTCCTTTCCCCAGTGGACTCCCTTTAAGCGCACGGAGAAAGGTACTGGGTTATTTGAGGGGAAGACTGGCTGGTTCAATGCCCAACACTTTGTTCCTGGAGACACTGACCTCCAAGGGGCTGAGCGGATATAGAATTTCCATTTCAGAGAGATTAATGCAACTGGGGCGCCCTGTTACCCCGTCTGAGGTGGGAGCGCCCAAGCCCCTATGAGATAATGTATATGGCTTGGAACAGCATTACAAGTCTACTGACAGCTAAAAAGGGGATTTTAATTCAGTTATAATTACTGGCATCTCATTTAGGTCACATGAATACCCAACTCACACTGCTAATGCCAGATCATGTAAGGGCCTGTGCCAAGCTATGAGTCGTTTTGTTTCCCTTGGCACCAACTGACAGAACCGTTTGTGTGTTAATACAGAGTTGCTTTTGGGGCATCAGCCACAACATGCAGCTCCTGTAGCACAACAAATGGGAGTGTTATACGGAAAGGCTCAGGGCCCCTTAGCACCAAACGCTGGGCCCCCTTGTGCAGAGTCACCACATTCCTGGCACCTTCACCCACAAATATTGTTGCACTTACAAACCACAACTCTATGGAACAGTTAACACAACGCAACAGCTGCGTGACTATTGCCAAGAAAATAAGGCGACAATCATAGAACAGAACATAGAACATACAGCCATATACAGTTTGGCCAACCTTCTATTGTTCTGATAAGGTGGCCATTGATGTTAAAGGGCACTTGTCGGATAAATGGAGTATCCTCAACCAAACATGCGGGCTAATAGATCCTGCACTCCAGTTGGGGGTAACAGTAGTTTTGTTGTTGTTTTTTCAAATTGCCTCCCCGCCAGAGCTAGGCCACCGGCTCCTGCTGGCATCAGAAGCGCATTTGCTCTTACTGACATGGCCACTTACACCAGGAGCCCCATCCCAGTACAAGTGTCTAAGTGCTGGAGGGGGGAAATTTAAAATAAAAAAAATACTGTTACACCCAACCAAAGTGCAGCCCTTAGAACTTACCTTTGGTTGGGTTTAAACTATTTAGCCAACAGGTGCCTTTTAAGATTTTTAAAGGAGAAATAACCCCCGCCCAATAACAAAATCCCCTAGGTACCACTAGGTAGTCCCCCCTTTCCCTGCTTTCCCCCAGCATAGTTACCCCTGAAATTGCCCCTAAGCGTTTGCTCACATATCCGTGCAGAGTAAGAACAGCAGAGCTCATGAGCGCCATCTTCCGGTTCTCTGGTTTTCTTCGGGTCCTATTCCTTCCCTTCACCAACTTCTGGTACTTTTGGCGCATGCGCAGTTGCTATGAACGGGAAGACTGCTCCAACTGTGCATGCACCGATATGGCGTTCAATTACAGAAGAGGACCGGAGATCCAGAAGGCGGCCCCATGAGCTCTGCTGTGCTTATTCTACACGGATACGTGACCAAACTCTAAGGGGCTATTTCAGGGGTAACTAACTATGCAAGGGGGGAGCAGGGAGGGGACTACCTAGGGTAGAAGATAGGGGATTTTCCTATTAGGGGTTTAGTTCTCCTTTAAAAGATCTTTTCATTATGGTAAGATCAAGCTTATCCTGAAACGATCATTTAAATGTACAATTTGTCCATCAACTAAAACAGGGGTCCCCAACCTTTTTCACCCGTGAGCAACATCAGATGTAAAAAGAGTTGGGGAGCAACACAAGCATGAAAAATGTTCATGGGTGGCACCAAAAAATGTTGTAATTGGCTATTGGTAGCCACTATGTGGACTGGTACCTACAGGAGACTCTGTTTGGCAGTGCACCTGGTTTTTATACAACCAAAACTTGCCTCCAAGCCTGGAATTCAAAAATAAGCAGCTGCTTTGATACCACTGAGAGCAACATCCAATGGTTTGGGGAGCAAACCATTGGTTGGGGATCATGAGCCACTGGTTGGGGATCACTGAACTAATTGATATTGTCTAGTTGAAGCCAGGAAAACTGTGGGGAGCCGCCTGCTTGGCCCTGCAAACAATTGGACAATGGATACATTTCACTGTGAAAGATGAACATTTTCTAACCAGACTGATCGAATTTCTGACCAACACTTGGACGAAAAATCGTTGGATCATTTGGTGCCCACTAACCGCAAAAAAATTTGATTTGTCTGATCACACTAAAATTGGTCGTTAGGGAGGTGCAGAGCCTTTCTGTGAGATGTAGTTCAGCAAAGTCAGAGAGCGGTTGCAGCAGGAAGGTTCCACCACAGTGATGAAGGCCGCACTTACCTTATGAACACCTGTAACTTTAGGGACATACTCCACTGAAAACGTTTTGTTCTTGTCGTTGTTTGACGTGACCTTGGCCTGAAAACGAGAGAGGAGAGATGTGATTAGGAGATAAGAGCGGAATGAGGAGGCGCAGAGCCGGCCACATTGTCATCATTCCCAAGAGC